>NC_067475.1:117177762-117385262 GCF_947179515.1 Apodemus sylvaticus | reverse complement strand
GTTTGGTTTTTGGGGGATTTTGGTTAGTTGGTTGGTTGGTTGGCTGGCTGACTAGTTGGTTGGTTGGTTGGTTGGTTGGTTGTTTTTTTAAGACATGGTTTCTTTGTACAATCATGGCTGTCCTGGAATTAGCTCTGACTAGCCTAGAACTCAAAGAGATCTGCCTGGCTCTGCCTCCCAAGTGCTAGGATTAAAGCTGTGTGCTAGTCTCAATATATTCTGAAGATTTTGTGAAGTGGAAACTTAAGGGTTCTTTGGAGAGTTAGATGTATTAAATGGTGTTTTTCTGGGACACACAAGTGAAGGAGTGTTTTCCAGAAGTGGACATAGGAGAAAGACTAAGACAGAATCCTGAGGAAACATTTGGCTGAAGCAGACACAGGAGGAAGGATGTTCTGCTAAATCACATGTGTGAAAGGATACATAATGAAGGATTCTTTGCTAAGGACACGCATGTAAGGACATGCACGTATTAGTTGGCTTACATTGCATAGTTGAGCTGCATTTGTCGGGACTCCATAGAAAGAAACACACCAAAAAACCTTCTGATGATCTGCTGCAGTCTTTTGTCGCTCCCTCGGACGTGTGTTGATCAGCAGCATTACGTCAGCTGAGACAGATGCACGTGCTGAGGCAAGACCCAAGGAGGACATGTGGTGTTTGGAGGGAGGATAAAAAGGACTCGCACACAGTGATGGAGGCTGAGCTTGGCTTGCTTACAGAGCTAGCTGTGCGAGGCTTGTTGATCTCACGTCTTCTCTTCACTGAGGGAGGCTCAGCCGGGATCTTTTCCTGCTGTTTCCTTTGGCCCTGGTCCCTCCTGCAGACTCCTGCTGAGGCTGAGGCCTGGCTGTCTCTGCTAGGTCATTCACGTTTGCTATCCCAACGCTACCCAACTGGACTGCTGGTGTGTCCGGTGAAGTGTTTGTGAGTGGACCGAGCTGTGCTGCTGACTCCTGTGAACTGAACTGCTGAATTCCTGACAACACAGATGAGAGTTGCTCCAAAGAACCCTTTCTAAGCAGGTCCACTTCCCTGTCTCCTTTCTTTTCCACTCCCTCTGATGGATGGCGGGCTAGAAGGAAGGTTAAAGCATTTAACAACCATCATTAAAAGTAGACTTTGCAAAAATTAAAGTTAGAATCCTACTTTCTGCCTCAATCTGCACTCAGTAAGATGTCACTGCTAGGAGAAGCAGGATAAAGAGTGCATACACATGTATGCCTAAGACCACTGCATACAATTTTTGCAACTTTTCCACGAATCCAAAATGACTTCAAACTAAAACATTTATTAAAGTGCAATGTCTCCTTGATTTCTAAGAGAGCTGATATTAAGAAACAGCTTATTCTGAATTTGAAAAATGTACCCACATTATCTCCCCTCAATTAGACCAATTTTCCTAATCAGGATTACGAGCAGTGAACAATTGTCATACCACTGCATAGTCAGAGGCTCTCTCATCTGCCCCCTGGTGGAAGGCTGAGGACAGCACATGCTGCTTCTGCTTTTGCACCCCCTCTCCCCCTGAGAGAGAGAGAGAGAGAGAGAGAGAGAGAGAGAGAGAGAGAGAAAGAGAGAGAGAGAGAGAGAGATCTCACATATCTTGCTCAGCTGGTCTTGAACTCACTAAGTAACCAAGGATGACCTTGAACTTCTGATCCTCCTGCTTTTACCTCCATAGTGCTGGAGATCTGGGTGGGTGCCTCCATTCCTAGTTAGGGACCAATCTAGGATGTCATTCATAAAAAGGCAGAGCTCTATCAGCTGAGCTGCATGCTCAGCCCAACACAAGCTTGCTTTTGTCTTAAAGATTTATTTATTTGATGTCTATGAGTACACTGTCGCTGTCTTCAGACACACCAGAAGAGGGTGTCGGATCCCATGAGAGATGGTTGTGAGCCACCATGTGGTTGCTGGGAATTGAACGGAGGACCTCTGGAAGAGCAGTCAGTGCTCTTCACCTCTGAGTCATCTCCCAAACAACGCCCCCCAAAACACATGCTTTCTTATAGACAGCATAATCTACACAGCTGGGATCTTGGGGTTTCCCAAAGGGCTGGCCAACTCAGGTTGACTCAAGACCCTTTGCGCTTTTGTTCCTGTTGGTTCGGCCATCTTACTATTTCTGCTATTTCTTACTATTTATTTCTTACTTATTATTTCTTACTATTTTTATTTTATTATTTCTTACTACTATTTCTTACTATTCTTACTTATTATTTCTTACTATTTCTTACTATGCCTGCTACAATGACAGGAGATATTTACTGCGCCTCACATTATCAGGAGTGTCATTCCAAAGGCAGTCAGTCAGTCCCATGGTTTGGGACTGACACCAGGCAGAACATCTTGGCTGTGAGTACATGGTGAAGTGAAATTTCATAGTGGCCAGGAAGCAGAGAGAGGGAGAAGAGTCCAATGTCCCCTTCATGACATACCCGAAGTGACTTAACTTCCTGCCTCCCCCAAGTGACTTAACTTCCTGCCACCCCCAAGTGACTTAATGTTCTGCCACCCCCAGTAACTTAACTTCCTGCCACCAGAGCCCACCCCCCAAGGGGCCACCATGCACTAACAGTATTTCAGGAAGAAGACTAAGCCTTATATACAACTGCCTTTGAGGGCTACTTAATGCCCACAATAACAATCAACAATTAACCATAAATCCTACTCTTATTACCTATGTATTCATTTATTTCAACAGTCCTAATAATTATAGTACAGACTAGCATATTTTGTAAAAGAAAAAATGATTATTTTGTCCATAAAAAATACTTGAAAAAAGAAATGGCCTTGATAAACAATTCTTATTTTTCAAATCTCTTCTTTAACAGAAGCCAGCTAGAGTCTCATCTGTGCTTCTGCATTCAATCTGTTGTGATAGCACAGGTCATGCTGCCTTGGGAAAATGCTTTAGTGTGCTCACAGGAGAATAAAAATGAAATGGATAAATATTAGCTTAGTACTACTATAAAAAATATTGTGACCTTTCAGACCCCAAAGATTCCAGGACCACATCTTAGAAACTGCCATTCTAACAAATGCCCCTCTTCATGCAGAAATTGCAAGGTCAATGCTGCCCTAACAGGTGCTACAAGAAGGATGAATCTACGAGAAAGACTTGGGTTAAATATCCATAAGCAGATAAACCTGTGCCCTGGGTCCTCTGACTTTGCTGACATAGTTGAACAACAATCTTTCTCCATACTAACAGCTTACTAAAAGGGTGAACTCTGACGGTCTCCAAACATAGAGATGCTAAGCAGAATTGAAGGGCATTCTCTAAAACAGAAAGACTCGGGGGAGTCACATACAAGATATAATGAGATCTCTCTTCCCTCTCACCCTAGTGGGCTTCTAGAATCCAGATAGCCTAGTTTGTTAATCATCCCTACACACACACACACACACACACACACACACACACACACACATACACACACACACCCCAAAATATTGGGTAATTTTTCTCCAAAGAGACTGAAGAATTCAGGAAAAAAATATATCCATCAATGAAATGGCTCCAATCAACTACTCTAAATTATTGCTCTAGTCTTGACAGGTTTTATCCCTAAACACACATTTTTTAGCTACATTCTTATGTGCTAAGACATTCTGAGAAAGAAAATGGAAAGGCCAAGTGTGTGAGAAAACAAAAAGGAGGAGTGTTCATTAAGTACCACAGGAAGTTAAAACCACAAAATCAGGTGTCTAAAACTCAATACATGTTTTTGAGAGATACCACTTCAAAAGGCTTTTAGAAAATAGAGAAAAATTGATGGAAATAATATTGCTTAGAAAATCAGGAATCAATACAACTTAAACATAGAGCAAATATGAGCCCAGAAAGAGGTCTTTTAAAGTTTTAAGATATTTTTCAATTTCAATAAATACATAAGAAAAATGTATACTATACAATAGCTCAGGTGTCAAAACTGAGAGACCTTATTTTTATCAGGAAAACACACAAATATAGAAAGGGGGAAATCATAAATATAAAACTCCAGAATGCAAGAGAAAAAGAAATGATCCTCAAAGTTCAAAAAAATACAAAAATAGATATATGACAAAGAGATTCAGTCTGGCATCAGATCTGAGTAGCTACTCTGGAAACCATGACAATGAAGCAAAGCCTTCAAAATCCTCAAGAAAAATGAATCCATGGAGAGGTCGTCCCTCGCGGCTGAGAACAGAGCGTGGACCCATACACAAATGTAAGACTTTAAAAAGATTGTATCTCAGGTAACCTTTCCCAAAATGCACAGAGAAGAAATAACCCTGGCTGGGGATGCAGCCCCCTTAGCAGGACACTATGTGCAGGGCACACACTAAACTCTCAGTTCCACCTCAGCAGAGCAAGCCAGATGCCCTGGTGTCTCACCATCGCACCAGCACTCAGGAGCAGAAAGGCCAAAGGTCAGGATCAATCCTCACTACAAACTGAGTTTGAGACCAGCCTGGGCTACAAAACAAGAGAGACGGTGGGTGGCGGAGGAAAGCAAGGGAGGAGGAAGGGGGAGAAAGAAGGGAGAGAAGGTAAGGTAGGAGGGGCGAAGGAATAAGGAGGAGATTGTCCAGCCAAAACCGAGCTTCAGAGGATTTCAGTCTCTGCTTCAGGAGAAACCTGAAGCAGAGCCATTCAGCTGAGCTGTCCCCACCTTCACTACCCACAGACACTGTAAGAAAAAGCAACAATCGGTCCTTTTGTGCTGCCAAATGCTAGGGTGATTTGTTACACAGCGCTAGGCAACCAACTCATAGGAAATCCAGAACATAAATGAAGAAATCCAAGACAAAGAAACCCGGGGCACAGCTGTGTGGTCCTCCTAGAGAGCACAGTCCAGCTAAAAGCAAGAAGCACGACGGATACATCTTATTTATTTTTATAGTAGGCAGAAGTTGCATTATTTCACTTCAAAATGAATGTGCATTTCATTATATTCACAAACTACGGTTTCAGACTAAAGTGCTAAAATCTTTATGCACAAAGTAAGGCAAAAGGGAAAATAAAGTAATTATTAACTCTAAAGGGGAAATGTGTTCAGGAAAGTAAACAATACATGCTCAGAGCAAGTGTGAAAAATATTTACATCCTTATAGTAATAAAAATAGTAAACACTGACTTACCCTCAAAATTCTGATGTTTGTACTGAAAACGCTAGGAAATAATCACATGTGAGACAGAGGGTAAGAAAGTATGCAATTACAAAGAAGACTGAAGTATAGCCTTCCTTTCTTATCTTTTTGTTTTCTCTTTTCTTCATGGTGTGTGTGTGTGTGTGTGTGTGTGTGTGTGTGTGTATTTGTGCACTGTGTGCACTCATTCATTTGGGGTGTCGGAGAGTCTTCCTTCATCATTCTCTACCTCATTTTCTGAGAAAGCAGAACTCAGTTCTCAACAAAGTAGAGGCAAAATCAAAAATGCTTTAGCCCCTGAACCATCCCTTCATCCTGAAATGTATCATTTAGAGTTGGTAAGTCAACTGATAATGTCTAAAAGACAAAAGTGTGTTATTTTAAGTATAAATAGGTTTTCAAAGAACTTAAAGTTAATATGAGAATGGTAGCTAATTAAAAAGAAAGTGTTTAACTTTGGGAGCAGAATTTTATTTTACTTTAAAAATCATTTATTAGGTACATTTTTCCATTTTATAAAGTATGTTGACAATCTTTTTTAATGTTTTTATTCAATATATTCTTTATTTACATTTCAAGTGATTTTCCCTTTCCTGGATCCCCATTCCCCAAAAGTCCCATAAGCCTTCTTCCCTCCCCCTGCTCCCCTATCCACCCCTTCCCACTTCCCTGTTCCTGTCCTGGTATTCCCCTACACTGCTGCACTGAGCCTTTCCAGTACCAGGGGCCACTCCTTCCTCCTTCTTAGGCACCATTTAATAAGTGAATTGTGTCTTGGGTATTCCAAGCTTCTAGGCTAATATCCGTTTATCGGTGAGTGCATACCATGAGCATTCTTTTGAGACTGGGTTACCTCACTTAGGATGATGTTCTCCAGTTCCATCCATTTGTCTAAGAATTTCATGAATTCATTGTTTCTAATGGATGAATAATACTCCATTGTGTAGATATACCACATTTTTTGCATCCACTCTTCTGTTGAGGGATACCTGGGTTCTTTCCAGCTTCTGGCAATTATAAATAGGGCTGCTATGAACATAGTGGAGCATGTATCCTTATTACATGCTGGGGAATCCTCTGGGTATATACCCAGGAGTGGTATAGCTGGGTCCTCCGAAAGTATCATGCCCAGTTTTCGGAGGAACTGCCAGACTGATTTCCAGAGTGGTAGTACCAGCTTGCAACCCCACCAGCAGTGGAGAAGTGTTCCTCCTTCTTGGGAGCAGAAATTAAGTGCATAGAGAAGATTCAGCACGGGCTCCTTCCACACCCCTTGTTATCAGATTTGTATCAGAAAACAACATGGTTAAAATAAACTTTAACAAGATGTGTCTACCATAGGGTGAGATCAGTACGCAAAGTCTTCGATGAATAAATCACTCAACAGAAACAAGTTCTCTGCGTCAGGAGCCAGAAGATGATACGAAAAGTAGAAACAGATGAATTTCTCCCTCACAGGTAGGACTGCGAAGTCTCCTATAACCCTTCCTACATTACAACCCATCTCTGTGGGTTAATCTTCGTTGTCAAAGTGATGGGAGTTAGAATCACCACATTTACCTTAAATTGTATCTTTGAGGGTTTGCACAAGGGGAAGCCCTATCCTGAGTGTGGGTGGCACCATCCCATGGGAGGGATGCAGGACAAACACAGAAAAGAGCTGAGCGCATGCTTCTGCTCCCTGACTGCACAGCAGCTGACTCTGGTGACAGCTCCCCACCTGACAGACGCACCCCTGGAGGTACAAGACAATAGAGGCCCTTCCTCCTTTAAATTGCTTCTTTAAGTTGCTTCTTCTCTGGTATTCCATCACAGTGTTGAGAGCCTTAACTATCACAGCCAGGAAATGCTATCCCCCCACTTTCAGAAAGTGTTTTAATTAATCAGTGCATGACTTAAGAAGGAGTGGTTGGCACTGTTCCACCTGGAAGCACATAGTAGGACTTGGCACTGATGAGTAGGAGAAACCTTGCGCCTTCGCTGTACCGTCTGTGGGCTCCAAGTCTTAAATTCTGGCTCCTATATGCAGCCCCTGCCTCCAGCCCACTCCAAATACCTAATGTGACTTTTTATTCACCATGCTGATTTGCAAACTAGCAAAAATAGCAAAAAAAATCATGAAGATTGGAGACTCCAGGGCACAGAGCATAGCAGAGCCCTCACCCCCAGGGGTCTGACTCTCCCCGAGGCTGAGTGGAAAATGGAGAGGTGTAGGTTATGAAGTGGCTCACCTACCCAGCGGTGTCCTTCAGCTCCCAGAGTCCCTTTCAGAGCCAGCACAGATGGGTGATGTAGACATCTCAGGACAATAACTAAGATGAACGACCATTTCCTACAGGGCTCCAGCATGTTTTTCAAAGCCAAAGAACCACAGCCATCCTGGCCTGACACTGAACATCTCTACCAGCCTTGAGTTTAATGCTTCAAACAGGCAAGCAGGTACCCCCACCCCCCAAGGCTGCCTGTCAGAATATAGATGACTGGCAAAAAGACAAGCCACTCTAGATCAAAGGATAAAGATATGTAATTCCCTCATCTCTTTGAAACTGTCCCAAGACCCAAGACAGATGTTTGACTCTTCCACATCTAAAGCCAATTAAGCAAATAGAATTGGTTGACTTTGAAAGTTGGAAGACGGGTGACGTTTTTTGAGGGTCCTGCCCTAGAACTCCCCATTGTTTTGACACCAGCTGGCAGGGAAGGTAACAACACAACCCCAGGTATAACAGGCCTTTCTGAGTGAGAGAAAGAAAGCCCATTTTAAATCAATTTCACGTTGTGTGGGTCACGGTGACTTTGAAAACTGGTTTCTTTTCTTTCTCTCTCTTCTTTGATGGGGGCTTTGAGTTGCTTTCTTTATCTGAAAGTGCTGTGCTGGTAGCAAAACCCATAATCTAAGCTAGAACAGGTCTGTCCTCTCAGTGTCTATCATGAAGATTAACAATTGCACCTGGGGAAGATGTAGCAAAAAATGAAAGCAGTGACTAGGAAGCACCAGGGCCTCCACCTCGCTCATGCCAAAGAACTGTCTGGTTCAGTCTCTGTTGAAGATGTTTATATATATGAAAATGACTGAAAATAAAACCACAAATGGTTAACCCCACCTTGTTCGTGTATTGTTTTGTAACAAGGTCTCTGTGATCTCAGCCATCAGTTTGATCAGACCTAAAATAACCACAGAAACAAGACCCTGGGCACATGCGCACAGGTAGGTTAGCTGAGGTGAGAAAATCCATCAGGATGTGGGTGGCGCGGCTCCATGGGATTGGTCCCTGTCTTGGATACAAAGGAGAAAACCATAAGCTGAGTACCAACAGTGATCACTCTCCACTGTTTCCGGATTGCAAAAGCAACATGACCAACCATCTACCCGTTCCTCCCACCAAGACTTCCCGGTCATGATGGACTGTGTCCCTTTGATTCATAAACCTAAATAAAGTCTCCTTTCTTCAACTCGTTTTTATTGGGCATTTACAACCCAAGAAAAAAGTGACTAATACAGTCTCCGATGACCCAAGCTGACTTGGAACTCTACCTTGCAGCCCAGACAAGGATGACCTTGAACTCCTGATCCTCCTGCCTCCGCCTCCGTGCACCACCACACCCTGCAATCCATATCTTAAACTCAGCATTCTTTACTCAGGCCTTGTGAGTACTCATATGTGCATACTCAGAAACATCAAAGGAATGGTTACTGTGAAGTTTTCACATACACAAGGTTGTGTAGTGCACACATAAATTAATCTATATAATACGTTAAGCAAGATTTATGTTCACTTAGGAAAAAAAATTGAAGGAAAAAATGTCCATCAAGAAAACAGCATGTGTTTACCTCCAGAGCAGAGCAGCGTTTGTGCACAACAATGTTTATTGAAGAAGTATGTTCTAGGAATTATCCTAGGCTCGAGGGAACATAACAGCCCTCTGAGTATGTGCTGAGGCAAAATAAAAATCCCAAAATTTAGTGGCCCCAAAACTAACAATCAAGAGCTATAGATGTAACTCAGTGGCTCGGGTCCTGTTCTTTTTTTTTTTTTTTTTTTTATTCGATATATTTTTTATTTACATTTCAAATGATTTCCCCTTTTCTGGCCCCCCACTCCCCGAAAGTCCCATAAGCCCCCTTCCCTTCCCCTGTTCTCCCAACCACCCCTTCACACTTCTCTGTTCTGGTTTTGCCCTATACTGCTACACTGAGTCTTTCCAGAACAAGGGGCCACTCCTCCGTTCTTCTTGTACCTCATTTGATGTGTGGATTATGTTTTGGGTATTCCAGTTTTCTAGGTTAATATCCACTTTTTAGTGAGTGCATACCATGACTGAAACAATGAATTCATGAAATTCTTAGGCAAATGGATGGAACTGGAGAACATCATACTAAGTGAGGTAACCCAGTCTCAAAAGATCAATCAGGTCCTGTTCTTAACATTGTGGGCGAAAAAGATTCTTAGGCAGCGGGGCTTGGGGGATGTTTTATTATGCCTCAGGGTTCTGCCATCTGACTTTTGGGGTTACCTGGACTCCAGGGTATCTGACGCGGCTCCAACCAGATGGCAATAGCAGCCTCAGCAGCAACAGCAGCAACACAGCAACATCATCCCAAAGGCTTCCTCATGCATTTGACCAGTGATGCTGGCTGTCCTTGAAGAACTCAGCTGCAGCAGCTCAACCTCCTCCTAGGGTAGCCTGGGTTTTTTTCACAGCATGCCAACTGGGTGTCAAGAGGACTATCTGTAAGCCACGTGACCTTTTAGGACTTATCCTTCCAAATCTCTTCTTCGCAATAGTCACTAGCCTACCAGGATGGGGACCAGGGAGGGGGGTGACAAGGCACATTCCACTTTTGATAAGAATGTCAGTGTCAGATTCTAACAAGACAAGGTAGGGTATGACACCTTACAATGAGAACTTAGAAAGCTCCACCTATAATGGGCTTGGTAGCTCACACCTGTGATCCCAGCATGCAGGAGGCTGAGGAAAGAGATGCTGAGTCCAGGATGACCAGTTAGAGTCTCAAATTATCAAAGAAAAAAGAAAAGGAGTGGTGGGGGAGAAAATTCAGCCAGTCATGACAAATTAGCAAAAGATAGGAGGTTTTTACCCTCATATCTATTCTTGGGGCATGGGGGATCTGACAAGAAACAAATCAGGAGAGAGAGATACAGGAAATGCCCTGTGGTAATAGCATCTATGAAGAAATTTATAAGGGAATGGAAGGGATGTAGAGAAAGTCATAAATACAATCTTTTATATACTGTGGCTATGGAAGATTTCTTTGATTAGGAACCATTTGAGCAGAGTTTGTGGAGGAACTGAGCCCTGTTGATAATTAGGGGACAACATCACAGCAGAGAAAACAGCAGGCAAGGAGGTCATGAGGGCAGAGAGCGCCGCATGTGGTCAGGGAATGATTAGGAAGCGGTGCGGAGGCACAGAAACAAAGGTTCCTTTGAGGGGGAGAGGACGATGTGATCGGAATGTAAGGTAAATTAAAAAATAAAATCCAATAGAATAGAACAAAAAGGAGGTACAAAGGTAAGGGGCCAAACCCTTGGGCCTTTGGACCACAACCCTTAGTTTATCATTGTATCTTGTTTTAGACTGAGAAAGCAGCAGAAAATTTGCTAAAAGTAAGATTGGATGCCACTAGACAGACTTCAATAGAACAATAGCAAAAGTAATTTGTATTTCAATAACACAAGGCCAGCTTGACTTCCAAGTAAGACGGCAAGCTAGAGGATATTTCTGTGTGACCCAGTCAAAGATGGCCAGTCAAACCAGTGTCAACCAGACTGCTCCCTGGCCTTTTCCAAAAGGTAAGGCAGATGAAAGGCAGACAGCCCACCCTCAGGACAAGCCCTCAGCCATCACAAAAGTTGCAGGTGTTCTGAGACAAACATTCCCCTGGCAGACAACTTAGAGGCAAAGAGAAATCCCATCTTGGCAAGCCATAGGACTCAGAGTCATCCTTAGAGCAGCCTGTCATTAAAAGGTGAGCTGCCCCAGGGGCCTGAAATCCTGGACCGTCCATGGGTCAGGGAGCCTCAGATCAACCTGCCATAGCCCCTGGGTGAGGGCAATCCCAGAGAGACAAGTGTGGAGCATGGCAGGCCTGGTGCTGATGAGGCAAGGCTGTGGAGGAGGTGGGAGGAGGCCGGGATAAGCTCCTAAGTGCATAAGCATAAGTCCTTCACTATGTACTCAAGAGCGGAATAGCTGGATATTATAGTAATTCTATTTTCAGTTTTCTGAGGAGCCTCCATAATGATTTTTACAGTAGTTGCACAAATTCATATTCCCATCAGAGCTGAATAAGGGTTTCCCTTTCCCACATCTTCCAAATTAAGTCAATTTACCAGAAAACTTTCAGTAATATGATAAATGCCATCTCATTCAATATATATTCAATATAGTGCTTGAAGTCTTTCTTAGAACAATAATAATATCAAAAAAGGGAGGGGGGATTGAATAAAAATGGCCCCCATCAGCCCATAGGGAGTGGCACTATAAGGAAGCATGGGCTTATTGGAGTAGGTGTGGCTTTGGTGGAGAAAGTGTGTCATGAGAGGGGTGGGCTTTGAGGTCTCAGAAGTTTAATTCTGGCCAGTGTCTCACTGTCTCTTCCCGCTGCCTGCTGATCCAACTCTCAGCTGCCTCTCCAGCACCATGGCTATCTGACTGTCACCATTCTTCCTACCATGGGGACAATGGGACTAAAACCTCTGAACTATAAGCTGGCCCCAAATAAATGTTTTTCTTTATAAGAAGAGTTGCTGTGGCCATGGTGTCTCTTCAACCAACAAACCCAATGAAACCCAAACTAAGACAAAGGGGTGTAAATAAAAAAAAGATGAAAGTAGATTATCTGAGCCAGTAAGATAACTCAGTAGGTAAAGGTGCTTGTCACACATGCTTGGTGACTTGAATCCAATCCTAGAGGCCATATACACAAGCCCTGACATGCGGACCTGCATAGATACAATAGTAATAAGCTAAAATTAGGAAATAATTCATTTTTTTAAAAAGAGAGAATGAATTATTTTGATTTGCAGATGGCATAACCCTATACTTAAAAGACTTCAATGACACCAGCAACCACTCTTAGACCTGATAAACACTTTTGGCCAAATTCAGAATGCAAAATCAACACATAATAGCCATAGTTTTCTTTATGCCAATAATGAATTCACAGAAAAAAAACAGGGGAAATCCCATACTCAGTCACCTTACAGAGTCATAATGACATGGCATAAGGCTAATCGTGGAGGTAGAAGACCTCTGCAGTGGACGTGTAAGACACTAGAGAAAGAAGCTGAAGAAGACAAAGATGGAAAGACTCCTGTGTTCATGGACTAGCAAAATTAATAGTATGAACATGACTGTGTTACCAAAAGCAACCTACAGACTTAATACACTCCCTGCCAAAATCCTAGTGACATTTGTCACAGAGATAGAAAAAAAATGTGAAACTTCACATGGAAGCACAAAAGACCTCATCCTGAGCAAAAAGAACAAGCCTGAGGCAACCCAATAGTCAATCTCAAATTGTATTACAGAACCATAGTAGCAAAACTCATGGCCCTGCACAGAAACAGACGTGCAGACCAGCAGAATAGACTATCAAGCCCAGAACGAAACTCTCCTGAGTACAACCACCTAAGTTTTATCAAAGCTGTCAAAAGCGTACATACATAGGAGGAGAGACAGCCATTTTAACAAACAGCACCTGGAGAACTGGACTTCCACGTGAGAAGAATGAAAGTAGATCCGCAAGTCTCAGCCTACTCAAAAACCAACTCAAAATAGAAAAGAGGCCCTAATATGGCAATTGAAACTTCTTGAGAAAAATGAAAGGGAACCTTTCAAGAGAAAAAGGTTCTGAAATGAACCGTACTGTACAGGAAGTAGTCCCAGAAGTTGACAAATGGGCTTAGATGAGCTAAAAGGTCTCTGCAGTCTGAGCATGGTGAGAGCCTTTAATTCCAGTACCCCAAAGGCAGAGACTGGAGGATCTCTACAAGGGCGAGCTCGGTCTGGTCTACTAAGCTCCAGGACAGCCAGGTCCATAGAGAGAAAGATCCTATGTTGTTTGTTTGCTTGTTTGTTTGTTTAGAAAAGCAGTCAGGATTACACAAAGAAACTCTGCCTCAAATAAACAAAAACAAACAAACAAAAAATTTCTGCACAACAAAGGAATGAATCACCAGAGTGACGAGATAGACTACAGAATGGGAGGGAAAATCTTTGCCAACTACCTATCCAACAGAGGCTTAAGGCAGAAAACATAAAAACTTGGAAAAGCTATGTCCCAATCAATAACAAATCATCCATCCAGTAGGTACACCTACTGCATAAAGAATTCTCAAAGAAAGACAAGAAGAAGAAGATCTGTATGCAATGTCGCTGGGCTGCATATCACCAGCAGATTTTTTTTTTCCTCCAAAACCCTACGACAGTTGAACTTGCTCGTCAACTTGGTGGATTTACAACCATCTTTGAGACAAACCCCTCTGGGTGTGTGTGCGTGAGGAAGTTTCCAGAAACATTGAACTAAGATTGGAAGGCCACCCTGGATATGGACAGCACCGTTTGATGTGCTGAGGTCTAAGGCCTAAGAAGGAGGACACAGAAAATGCAAGCCAGAATTCAGCTTTCTCAGCTTCCTGTCTAGGCTGCAGGGTGACAGCACCCTCGCCCTCCAGCTGCCACACCCTCCCCCATGAACCCCTGTACCCTCAGACCAGAGGCAACGCTCTTCTCCCACAGGCTCCCACCCAGGCATTCTGTCACAACAATGGAGAAAGTCACTAACACACACCACTGCAGATTGTCTAGGAAACACTTCTGAACACTTCTTTCTTTGATAGCTTCTATGGCATGATCTGGTCCTCATTCCAAAGGTGAAAAGCAAAGTCAAGGCAATTAGTGTGTTGGTCAATGTCCCCGGAAGAGGTCAGCCCTCCACATAACAGAGCACTTTAGAATGCTGAGTGTTACTCCTGTTGTCTCACTGGCTACACAGCCCAGATAGGCAGCTCCTCATAGAATGTGAGTTCTTCTCTTGTGACGTTTGCTAAGTGGTGGTGTAGATAACCATTTTTTATCATCTAGGGAAATCCCATGATATCTCTCTAGCCTGGCCAAATCCACCAACACTACTCTTCTGTCTATTCCTTCATCCCATAACTGAAAGTGAGATGAGCCAATTAGAGAATACATAATAAGCCAATTAGTTGTTCCTTACTTTTCTTAATGAGTGTAAAATGTGCGTCTGCTCAAATTACAGCTCATCTGACAAGAATCTTTGCTCTGTGACTACTACAATTTGGCATTGTTTCCTTTTTGTATTTTTATTTCTATGGCATCAATCACAGGAACTGAGCTCCTCCTATAAGCTTCTGCAGGAACCGTACTGCTTCTTAAAAATACTTATTCACCCCCTGAAACGCAGCTCCTAGTTGTCTTTGACTTTTTTTTCTGTTGCTGTGATAATACCCTCTTACAAAAGCAACTGAAGGGGAAAGGAGGCCCTGATTCACACTTCAGGTCCAGTCCACCATGGCACAGAAATCAAGATGGCAGGAGCTTAAAGGAGCCGGTCAGTTGCATCCACAGTCAGGAAACAGAACAGGATGAGAGCATGCTCAGTCTACTTTAATAACTCCCTGCCCAGGGAATAGTCCCACCCACAGATAAGATGGGCCTTCCCACATCAGTTAAAGTAATCAATATGACCACACATACACACACACCCCCCACACACACACACACATACACACAAGCCCAGAGTGGACCTTGATCTAGATAATCCCTCACAGGTATGCTCAGAATCAGGTGACCCTAGGTTCTTTCAACTGGATAATTAACTCAAACAGCCTCAAAGACCATATCCATCTGAATTGCTACAGCCTTTCTGGATAGTCTGAGTGGACATCCTGAAGATGAAATACTTCTCAGGCACATCAATTGACATCTCACATGGAAGAGCTTGGGAAAACACATTTCTAGGGTTCATCATATTATTTCGGTGCCACAGGAGATTGACTCATATGTTGTCATGGACTCTTTTATCATGGGATATCTACAAAGGCCAAGTGTAAGAAATGAGCACTCTCTGTGGGAAGACCAAGAGTCCTTGGTTAATGTGGGAAGGGGAGCCCTTCAGCTACTGTAAGACGACCAGCTGTATATCCAAAAGGAACAAGAAGGAGGGAAAAAAAAAAGAATAGAGTCAGAAATTTTCATAACTTTGTCAACATTTATTTTCACCAAACAACTCATTAAATCACTATAAAAGTCAACGCATATGGTCGGATATGACAGTTTAAATTCCAGAAAGACTTATAAGTCAAGTTAAACTCATAATACATAATGTAGTCATGATGTCTCATCCATGAATTATAACATTTTTATTACATTCCAACTGCAAACTACCAACTTGTTCCCTGTCCTGCCAATCTCCTGATTAAATGGGGAACTGTTAGGCATGGGAAAATATATTATGGTAAAAGATGACTCCATCGCTTTTCTCGGTTATTTCTACATCCTTATTTAAAGCTTTGTCACTAGAGCAGCTGGTCCAAACTAAACTATGGGTTTAGCAAAGTGATGGCAGAATACATGAAGTAAGAAAAAAAATGGATCCAAATTGGAGCCGTGTTTATTGTATCGTTCTCCAATATTTGTGTATCCTCAATATCTTGGCATCCATTTCAGCCTCCTTACTTCTGTCTCTTATGAGTTATTCTGACTTTACAGGTCTTATTCCTATGGGCCCAACTTACAGCTATTTTATTTTGTGTCTTACACTGATAATGGGGCAATAACTTGTACCCATCAAGTTGCCCCATAAAATAGCTTAATGTCTTGAAACAGTGCCAATGTGTCAGCTAACGAAAGTGAATCAAGTAGACATTATTCCACACTTACCATGAGCCACACTGCCTCAGGTCCTTCAAGAACTTCCTAAATCATCCACGCCCTTGAGCAACTTGAATTCTAAATCCAACACATGTGTTAATATTTCAAAAACATAAAAATCAAGTAAATATATATTGATTAGGGTCAATAATGTTCCTTTTCATTTTTTTCTATCAACGTAGTATACTTTATTCTAGAGCAAACTAATACTTACTCATTATAGAAAAATTGAAAATAAAAACACTCTAAAAGGAAGCCTAATCACCTCCAATTCCAACATTTAAACATACAGAATAGAAACATTATTTTTAGTTTTCATGAGTAATTATTATTTGCCACTCCTATTCCTGGTAAGTGAGAAAACATTACTGCATTAGTTGCAGAAGGAAATGTCATCTTTATCTAGAAACACAACTAAATAGATATGCCTGATTATAAATTTAGAGCAAATACCATCAAAGCCAGAGCTTGAGGTCTGTGACTCAGAAAGCCACAGGAATCATCATCTGTGTATGGAGTTCATGAGAGATGTGTAAATAAAATTAGCAGAAGTCAAGTGTTTCCATAGAAAGGAGGACCAGGAAAGCATCAGGCAAACATGCCTGACACAGACACAAGAATATCTAACAGACTTTCAATAAAAGTAACGAACATAGATCCTATTGATCTCCAGGTCAGCCCACCCAAATTTTTGGCATATCATTGTACAGGATACAGTGTTGTAAGTTAGTGGGACTTCAGGAAGAGACACTAGGTACTCATAGATTCAACAGGAAAGCATCCTGCAGGAAAAGAGATTGCATCTAAAAGCGGGTAATGCAGACTGGAAATCAAAAGCAGAGGCACACTAGGAGCTCAGCCAGCATCCAGAACCAAAGAGTGTCACTTCCCTGGATGTCCAGGGATGATGGAAGAAATGCTGACCTTCGTGTAGGAATAAGAGTGTACAGGAAATTTTACTTTCAAACCAAAGACAAATGACTTCAATCAAGGTGGAAATTTCATATCTAGCATACAAACTATATCTCTACAAAATACTCAAACATACAGAGAGAGAGAGAGAGAAGAGGAAGAGGAAGAGGAAGAGGAAGAGGAAGAGGAAGAGGAAGAGGAAGAGGAAGAGGAAGAAGAAGAAGAAGAAGAAGAAGAAGAAGAAGAAGAAGAAGAAGAAGAAGAAGAAGAAGAAGAAGAAGAAGAAGAAGAAGAAGACAGAAGCACACAAAGATGGGAGAGCAAAGGCTATGGGGATTCTAAAAAGACTATTTAGTCGGTAAGATGAAACTGTCTTATTTGCCAAGCTCTCTCAATACCAGGGAGTGAATGTAGAGATTTAGAACCGACTACTTCCAAGTTTCCTATCTGATCCCATCATCGGTTTGTGTATTATCCCATCTACTCATCCTACTGACATCCACAGCTAGCTCTTTGGAGAATCTGTGGTACAAGTAACATAGTCTTGAGGGAAGAGTTCAGAAGTCTAGGAGAGAATAGAGTTGACTCAATATAATTTCATTTGCATCATTACCAGGTGTGCTACCCTTACCTATAGCCAAAGTTATCTCAATAGCACAGCCTCCAACCCACAAAAAAAAAAAAAAAAAAAAAAAAAAAAAAAAAAAAAAAAAAAAATCACAGCAATGACATCAACTACACTTCACAGACCAAGAGAGGAGAGATCACCAGGAATCATGAGAGCTGAGAACTCTGGGTGACCAATCATGGACAGGGAAGAAGAAAGAACAGAAAGGAAAAGGAGAGGCAAGACAGGGAGGGATCTGTTGTAGCAAAGGAAGCAAAGACAAAGAAGAAAGACCCAAAAGTTTTAACTTAGTTGTAACAAAGGCAAAATCTGAACAAAAATTAAATTACAGATGCATGAAGAGCAAACATTTACTATGCCAAAGACACTGTTTTTCAATGTACTTATTAGAGTCACCATTTGGGCAATTTTTAAGATTTTTCCAAAAATGAAATTACTAATAATACAAATATATATATATATATGCTGAACTAATGGCGGCGGCGGCGGCGGCGGGCAGCGGCAGCAGCAGTGGCTGGTCCAGCTGAAGGGCCATCAGCGGTGGAACCAAGGCGACACAGGGTCCAGTTAGGCCCTGCGCCCACGACCACTGACCTTCGCTGACCAGCCGGGCGGCAAGCAGCTGCGGTTCTGAGGAGCCTTTCACTGTACGGAAGCCACTTCAGAACTCGGC
This sequence comes from Apodemus sylvaticus, assembly GCF_947179515.1. NCBI lineage: Eukaryota > Metazoa > Chordata > Mammalia > Rodentia > Muridae > Apodemus > Apodemus sylvaticus. The sequence continues at coordinate 117,366,990 of NC_067475.1, read as the reverse complement.
TTCCCGCCAGTCAGGAGAGACTCACCTCCATCTTGATTTCGGACTCCAGAGATCGGACAGACTGAGGTACACAAACATAATCCGAGGCCCAACACCGCAGGGGTCTGAGCCCGACGGGCGTTGGCCTGCACCCAGGCCCTGGGCTGTTCGGGTGGCCATCGGGGTGCCAACCCAGCCAGGAGGTTTTTTTTGCCCTGGCAGGCACACGCGCCGCCATTTTGCCTACAGGACCCAGAGTGCTCGGGAGGGCAGAGAAGGCTAACAAGCGTAGCGTGAGGCTAACAAAACGGGGTCTAGGCCCCAAAAGGCACAGGACTGACCCCAAGAACTAGGCGGCTTGGTGGGCCATCTGTGTGTCAACCCGCCCAGGAGGTTGTTAGCACAACAGACTCTCCCGGTGCTTTCGGGGAGCACGGACGCACACACCGGCCATCTGGGGTCACCTGGCGGACCCAATTAACAGTCATAGCCCTAGGGGAACTTTGCTCGGTCCTTGGCATCCTAGGCTTTTGCCTGGACTCAGGGCCTGGGCGGCCAGGCTAACCTTGTGTACGACAGCCCGGTTGGGGAATCGGCTGCCCAGCGGAGTGAGCAGAACACAGGGGAGGTCACAGCAGCATACACCTTCGGCGCTCCCTGGGGGTGCACACGGGCTCCATCTGGTCCACAGACACAATCTGGGGCAAGGCCTCAGGCAGAAGCCCTCAGCTCAACTCTCTCCACTCCAGATCAGCCTGGGCGGCCGCACCACATCTCCAGGTCCCTCAAGAGGCTAGCGGGGGCTTTCGGGCGGCCAGCTGGGAGAAGTCTGTGTGCTCCGGTAAATCCTGCGGGCCCCAGTGGGAGCCTTCAGGTGCCTGCTTCGGGATCTGAACAGCCTGGACAGCAGCACCCTGTCTACAGGCAGTGCAGGGTGTAAGCTGTGCACCAGAGGCCAACGGGGAAGGGACAGCTTGCACTGGTGAGTCCAGCACTGACAAGACCAAGTAACACCAGTGAGAGCTAGATGGCAAAAGGCAAACGCAGGAACGTCACTAACAGAAATCAAGGCAATATGGCAACATCTGAACCCAATTCTCCTCTACCAGCATGTCCTAGATACCCCATCACACCTAGTAAAACAAGATTTGGATTTAAAATCACTGGTCATGATGCTGGTACAGGAACACATGAAGGACATACTTAAAGAAATTCGGGAGAAAATGGATCAAAAGTTAGAAGCCCTTGCAAGGGAAACACAAAAATCATTGAAAGAAATCCAGGAGAATACAAAAGCCAACAAGGAGGAAATGCAAAAAACACTTAAAGAAATACAGGAGAACTTTGGTCAACAGGCTGAGGTCATGAAAGACGAAACACAAAAATCTCTTAAAGAAATACAGGAGAACTTTGGTCAACAGGCTGAGGTCATGAAAGAGAAAACACAAAAATCTCTTAAAGAATTACAGGAAAGCACAAACAAGCAAGTGAAGGAGCTAAGCAAAACCATCCAGTATCTAAAATCAGAAGTAGAAACAACGAAGAAAACTCAAAAGGAGACAACTTTGGAGATAGAAAGCCTTGGGAATAAATCAGGGGACAGAGATGCAAATATCAACAACAGACTACAAGAAATAGAAGAAAGAATCTCAGATGCTGAAGATTCCATAGAAACCATGGACTCAACAGTTAAAGAAAATGCAAAATGCAAAAAGCTTGTAACCCAAAATATCCAGGAAATCCAGGACACAATGAGAAGACCAAACCTAAGGATTATAGGCATAGATGAGAGTGAAGATTTACAACTTAAAGGGCCAGCAAATATCTTCAATAAAATTATGGAAGAAAACTTCCCTAACCTAAAGAGAGAGATGCCCATGAATATACAAGAAGCCTACAGAACTCCAAACAGACTGGACCAGAACAGAAATACTTCCCGTCACATAATAATCAAAACACCAAATGTTCTAAACAAAGAAAGAATATTAAAGGCAGTAAGAGAAAAAGGCCAAGTAACATATAAAGGAAGACCTATCAGAATCACAGCAGACTTTTCACCTGAGACTATGAAGGCTAGAAGGTCCTGGGCAGATCTCATGCAGACTCTAAGAGAACACAAATGCCAACCAAAACTACTATATCCAGCAAAACTCTCAATCACCATAGATGGAGAAACTAAGATATTTCACGACAAAACCAAGTTTACCCAATATCTATCCACAAACCCAGCCCTAAAAAGGATAATAGGAGGACAACACCAATACAAGGAGGGAAACTTCACCCTGGAAAAAGCATGATAGTAGCCTTTCATCAAACCCAAAAGAAGTTAAGCAATCAAATTTAAAAAATAACGTCAAAAATGATAGGAAGTAACAATCACTATTCCTTAATATCTCTTAACATCAATGGACTTAATGCCCCAATAAAAAGACACAGACTAACTGACTGGATACGTAAATAGGACCCTACATTTTGCTGCTTACAGGAAACACACCTCAGGGTCAAAGACAAACACTACCTTAGAGTAAAAGGCTGGAAGACAATTTTACAAGCAAATGGTCTCAGGAAACAAGCTGGAGTAGCCATTTTAATATCAGATAAAATTGACTTTCAACCCAAAGTCATCAAAAGAGACTCTGAGGGACACTTCTTGCTGGTCAAAGGAAAAATACAACAAGAAGAACTCTCAATCCTGAACATCTATGCTCCAAATGCAAGGGCACCCTCTTTCATAAAAGAAACTTTATTAAAACTCAAACCACACATTGCACCTAACACAATAATTGTGGGTGACTTCAACACTGCACTTTCCTCAATGGACCGATCAGGAAAACAGAAACTAAACAGGGACACAATGAAACTAATTGAAGCTTTGGACCAATTAGATTTAACTGATATATATAGAACATTCTATCCTAAAACAAAAGAATATACCTTTTTTTCAGCACCTCATGGTACCTTCTCCAAAATCGACCATATAATTGGTCACAAGACAGACCTCAACAAATATAAGAAGATCGAACTAATCCCATGCCTCCTATCTGATCACTATGGAGTAAAAGTGGTCTTCAATAGCAACAGAAACAATAGAAAACCCACATACAAGTGGAAATTGAACAATACTCTACTCAATGATACCTTGGTCAAGGAAGAAATAAAGAAAGAAATTAAAGACTTTTTAGAACACAATGAAAATGAAAACACAACATACCCAAATCTATGGGACACAATGAAAGCAGTGCTAAGAGGAAAACTCATAGCCCTGAGTGCCTCCAAAAAGAAAATGGAGAGAGCATACATTACCAGCTTAATGACACACCTGAAAGCCCTAGAACAAAAAGAAGCTATTTCACCCAGGAGGAGTAGAAGGCAGGAAATCATCAAACTCAGGGCCGAAATCAATCAAGTAGAAACAAAGAGAACCATACAAAAAATCAGCAAATCCAGGAGCTGGTTCTTTGAGAAAATCAACAAGATAGATAAACCCTTAGCCAGACTGACCAAAGGGCACAGAGAAAGTATCCAAATTAACAAACTTAGAAAGGAAAAGGGAGATATAACAACGGAAACTGAGGAAATCCAAAAAATCATCAGATCCTACTACAAGAGCCTGTACTCAACACAACTGGAGAATCTGGAGGAAATGGACAATTTCCTTGACAGATACCAAATACCAAAATTAAATCAAGACCAACTAGACCATCTAAACAGTCCCATAAAGCCTAAAGAAATAGAAGGAGTCATCGAAAGTCTTCCAACCAAAAAAAGCACAGGACCAGATGGTTTCAGTGCAGAATTCTACCAGACCTTCAAAGAAGAGTTAACACCAATACTCTTCAAACTATTCCACAAAATAGAAACAGAAGGAACACTACCCAATTCCTTCTACGAAGCCACAATTACGCTGATACCAAAGCCACACAAAGATCCAACAAAGAAAGAGAACTTCAGACCAATTTCCCTTATGAACATCGATGCAAAAATACTCAATAAAATTCTTGCCAACCGAATCCAAGAACACATCAAAACGATCATCCACCATGATCAAGTAGGCTTTATCCCGGGAATGCAGGGTTGGTTCAATATACGGAAATCCATCAATACAATCCACTACATAAACAACCTCAAGGAAAAAAACCACATGGTCATTTCATTGGATGCTGAAAAAGCATTTGACAAAATTCAGCATCCTTTCATGCTTAAAGTCTTGGAGAGAACAGGAATTCAAGGCCCATACCTAAACATAGTAAAAGCAATATATAGCAAACCGGTAGCCAGCATCAAACTAAATGGAGAGAAACTTGAAGCAATCCCACTGAAATCAGGGACCAGACAAGGCTGCCCCCTTTCTCCTTATCTTTTCAATATTGTACTTGAGGTACTAGCTCGGGTAATTCGACAACATAAGGAGGTCAAAGGGATACAAATTGGAAAGGAGGAAGTCAAACTATCATTATTTGCAGACGACATGATAGTCTACCTAAGTGACCCAAAAAACTCCACTAGAGAGCTCCTACAGCTGATAAACAACTTCAGCAAAGTGGCAGGTTATAAAATCAACTCAAGCAAATCAGTGGCCTTCCTATACTCAAAGGATAAGCAGGCTGAGAAAGAAATTAGGGAAATGACCCCCTTCACAATAGCCACAAACAGTATAAAATATCTTGGGGTGACTCTTACCAAACATGTGAAAGATCTGTATGACAAGAACTACAAGACTCTGAAGAAGGAAATGGAAGAAGACCTCAAAAAATGGGGAAAACCTCCCATGCTCATGGATCGGTAGAATCAATATAGTTAAAATGGCCATTTTGCCTAAAGCACTATACAGATTCAATGCAATACCCATCAAAATCCCAACTCAATTCTTCACAGAGTTAGAAAGAGCAATTATCAAATTCATCTGGAACAACAAAAAACCCAGGATAGCTAAAACTATTCTCAGCAACAAAAGAAAATCTGGGGGAATCAGTATCCCTGACCTCAAGCAATACTACAGAGCAATAGTGTTAAAGACTGCATGGTATTGGTACAGTGACAGGCAGGAGGATCAATGGAACAGGATTGAAGATCCAGAAATGAACCCACACACCTATGGCCACTTGATCCTCGACAAAGAGGCTGAAAACATCCAATGGAAAAAAGATAGCCTTTTCAACAAATGGTGCTGGTTCAACTGGAGGTCAGCATGCAGAAGAATGCGAATTGATTCATCCTTGTCTCCTTGTACTAAGCTCAAATCCAAATGGATCAAGGACCTCCACATAAAGCCAGACACTCTGAAGCTAATAGAAAAGAAACTGGGGAAGACCCTTGAGGACATCGGTACAGGGAGAAAGTTTCTGAACAGAACACCAATAGCGTATGCTCTAAGAGCAAGAATTGACAAATGGGACCTCATAAGGTTACAGAGTTTCTGTAAGGCAAAGGACACCATCAAAAGGACAGATCGGCAACCAACAAATTGGGAAAAGATCTTCACCAATCCTACATCAGATAGAGGGCTAATATCCAATATATATAAAGAACTCAAGAAGTTAGACCTCAGAAAAACGAAAAAACCCTATTAAAAAATGGGGTATAGAGTTAAACAAAGAATTCTCACCTGAAGAACTTCGGATGGCGGAGAAGCATCTTAAAAAATGCTCAACTTCATTAGTCATTAGGGAAATGCAAATCAAAACAACCCTGAGATTTCATCTTACACCAGTCAGAATGGCTAAGATTAAAAATTCAGGAGACAGCAGGTGTTGAAGAGGGTGTGGAGAAAGAGGAACACTCCTCCACTGCTGGTGGGGTTGCAAATTGGTCCAACCACTCTGGAAATCAGTCTGGCGGTTCCTCCGAAAACTGGGCACCTCACTTCCAGAAGATCCTGCTATACCACTCCTGGGCATATACCCAGAGGATTCCCCACCATGTAATAAGGATACATGCTCTACTATGTTCATAGCAGCCCTATTTATAATTGCCAGATGCTGGAAAGAACCCAGGTATCCCTCGACAGAAGAGTGGATGCAAAAAATGTAGTATATCTACACAATGGAGTACTATTCAGCCATTAGAAACAATGAATTCATGAAATTCTTAGGCAAATGGATGGAGCTAGAGAACATCATACTAAGTGAGGTAACCCAGACTCAAAAGGTGAATCATGGTATGCACTCACTAATAAGTGGTTATTAACCTAGAAAACTGGAATACCCAAAACATAATCCACACATCAAATGAGATACAAGAAGAAAGGAGGAGCGGTCCCTGGTTCTGGAAAGACTCAGTGAAACAGTATTCGGCAAAACCAGAACGGGGAACTGGGAAGGGGTGGGAGGGAGGACAGGGGAAGAGAAGGGGGCTTACGGGACTTTCAGGGAGGGGGGGGGGCTAGAAAAGGGGAAATCATTTGAAATGTAAATAAATTATATCGAATAAAAAAAATTAAAAAAAAATATGCTTTGTTGGAGGATAATTTCCTTTCTTGGAATGTGATTGTAGTCATCCTTGTTCAGTTCTTGAAGCACCCACCCACCCCTTTTTTTTTTAATTTAAACACCGTGCAACTAAAAATTTCCTTTGCATCAAGGTGTATGCAAAACATTGACACAGTGCATCACAAAGTGAAGGTTTGTATTTAATGAGGAGGTGCTTTACACTGTACTTTTTGGTGTTTTTTGGAAAAGTTACATTAGATTTGTTCTGAAGTTGTTCATTTTTGACAAAGAAGAAGAGGAAGAGGAGGAGGAGGAGAAGGAAGAGGAGGAGGAGGAGAAGGAGGAGGAGGAGGAGGAGGAGGAGGAGGAGGAGGAGGAGGAGGAGGAAACAAACAAACAAACAAACAAAGAAGCCCAATCAAATGGAATATTCCAGTTCCTGACAGTGACCTGAAGCAGAATCATAGTGCAGAAGTGAATTGGGCCCGAGACTCCATTTGCTAGGGAACGGTATGGCATCTTGGTGAGGGGCCGCCGTGGGAAGAGATGGTATGAGAGAAAGATCGGCTTTTGTCTAGCTGAGGGAAGGAATGGTGTGAGCATCTCTACTATGCTATGGAGAACACAGAAAAGGTTTCCACAATAAGCCAGGCTGAAGGTGGTCAGGGATGTAAACATGTGGGCTCAGTGCACCACCCTCCAGGTGACAGTGAATATATCTACTAGTCACCCTAGAGCAATGACACAAAGGAACAGGAACTTAGTGACTATTCCTGTTTATTGTCTAAAATTCCAGGGATCAACAAGACTAATAAGTCCCTTGGTGAAAGCTAGGGGAGCCAAGGGACATGTCGGGAGCTAAGTGAGAGAAAGAGTGAGCAAGGAGACCAAGGATTGGTTTTCTGTTGCTCAGGACAACTTGCCAGCTTCCTGGTGTCTTGAAACAACCCAGTAGTTCCCTCCACTTCTGTGAGTCAGGATGTGTTCCTTCCAAAAGCTCAGGGAGAATTACTGGCTTTTCCTGTAACCACAATGAACTGAAGACCCCTGAGATTAGTTAGAACTGAGCTGAGCTGATCCTAAGAGAAGCTTGAAAGATAATGATTACACAGTGAAGAGCTAGGTTTTGCTCAGACCTTACCCAGGGGTAGGAGCTGCAGGTCTGCCACAGCGCCTCAGTTGGCACCCACCCTCTGTATCTTTTGAATTTCTCCGTGCACATACTCCTCTTCACACTTTCAGACCCATGATCACTACTAGATGGACACTGCTTTTCTCGCCCCACTCCCACCTCCACATCCTAAGAAGAAAGGATTGGGGGGAAATGCCAAAAGGGGATCCAGAAAAGTTGCTTCCTGGAGGTCAGCATGCAGAAGAATGTGAACTGATCCATTCTTATCTCCTCGTACTAAGCACAACTCCAAGTGGATCAAGGACCTCCACAAAAAACCAGACACACTGAAACTAATAGAAAAGAAACTGGGGAAGACCCTTGAGGACATGGGCACAGGGAAAAAGTTCCTGAACAGAACACCAATAGTTTATGCTCTAAGATCAAGAATTGACAAATGGGACCTCATAAAATTACAAAGTTTCAGTAAGGCAAAGAACTATCAAAAGGACAAAACAGCAACCAACAAATTTGGAAAAGATCGTCACCAACCCTACATCTGACAGAGGGCTAATATCCAATATATACAAAGAACTGAAGGAGTTAGACTCCAGAGAAACAAATAACCCTATTTTAAAAATGGGGTACAGAGCTAAACAAAGAATTTTCACCTGAAGAATTTTGAATGGCTGAGAAGCACCTTAAGAAATGTTCAACATCATTAGTCATTAGGGAAATGCAAATCAAAACAACTCTGAGATTTCACCTCACACCAGTCAGAATGGCTAAGATTAAAAACTCAGGAGACAGCAGGTGTTGGTGAAGAGGTGGAGAAAGAGAAACACTCCTCCACTGCTGGTGGGGATGCAAGTTGGTATAACCACTCTGGAAATCAGTCTGGCGGTTCCTCAGAAAACTGGGCATGACACTTCTGGAAGACCCTGCTATACCACTTCTGGGCATATACACAGTGAATTCCCCCAACATGCAATAAGGACAATGCTCCACTATGTTCATAGCAGCCTCATTTATTATAGCCAGAAGCTAGAAGGAACTCAGATGTCCCTTTAATACTCCTCAGCAATTAAAAACAATGAATTCATGAAATTCTTAGGCAAATAGTTGGAACTGGAAAATATCATCCTAAGTGAGGTAACTCATTCACACATGGAATGGTAAAAGAATACACATGGAATGCAGTCACTAATAAGTGGATATTAGCCTGGAAACTCTGAATGCCCAAGATACAAGTCACATATCAAATCATTCCCAAGAAGAAGGAAGGAGAGGGCCCTGATCCTGGATAGGCTTGATGCAACATTGTAGGGGATTGCCAGGACAGAGAAGTGGGAGGGGGTTGATTGGGGAACGGGAGGAGGGAAGAGGGCTTATGGGACTTATGGGAGGGGGAAACAGGAAAGGGAAAATCACTTGGAATGTAAACAAAGAATATAGAAAATAATAAAAAAGAAAGAAAGAAAGAAAGAAAAGAAAAAAAAAAAGAAAACCAAAAATGAAACATTGCTTCATTGTAAAGTGCTTGTCTGGCTCGCACAAGTCTCTGGATTCAATCCCAGGCACTCCATAAAAACAGTCTTGTTTTAATATGCCTATAATCCTAGATCTTAGAAGGAGGCAAGATCAGAAGTTCAAGGTCATCCTTGCAATATAGCTGTTTAGCGTCTCTGAGATCATCCTAGATTACATAAGACAGAAAAAAGAAAGAAAGAAAGAAAGAAAGAAAGAAAGAAAGAAAGAAAGAAAGAAAGAAAGAAAGAAAGAAAGAAAGGAAGGAAGGAAGGAAGGAAGGAAGGAAGGAAGGAAGGAAGGAAGGAAGGAAGGAAGGAAGGAAGGAAGGAAGGAAGGAGAAAGAGAAAAAGAAAGCGAAAGAGAAAAAGAAAGAGAAAGAGAAGTAGAAGATAGGGAGGGAGGAGAGGGAGGGAGGGAGGGAGGAAAGCCAGCGACCTGGTTGGCCACAAGCCCTCTGTTGGCTTACAAAGAAAGCCCCACTCATCTCCCTGTTTACACCATGGGCCATAACCTTGTCCTGTGGTCATGCTGAGCTGTGGGCTGAAGGTGCCTGGCTCTGAGATGGGTCAGCCAGCTGAGTGTCTGTCTGTTCCTACAAAAGCGTTTCCTCCGTGGCAAGAGAGCTTTCAAGTGAAAGCCCTTCACTGCTTCAAATCAAGCAGAGAGAAGGAGGCGAAGGAGAGAGGAAAATATTTCCTGGTAGAAAACACCCTTTGCAATATTAGATATCACTTATGACATACCAGAAACTATGTCCTAGTGAAATGAGTATCTATTTTATCCCAGGGACTTAAAGGGGCTTTCACTGCAATCAAGTGGATGGAGGTGTCATGTGACTTGTAGCAAAGATATGGTCAGGATAGCTTTCTGGAATATAAGGTTTCTAACTTCTTGTAACCATTTAAGAATGTGTTCCTGTAATAATCCAGAGGCTCCAACATAACAGTGAGAGAGGATACTCAGTTTTGAAAAAAAAAATCACAAAGATTACTGAAATTTTCCCAGAACAGTGCTAACCACTGAGGATCATTTAATGCAATATCATCTCTCATCCCAATGGTATGTTTAAGCCAGTGTTATTCATAACGAGTCAAGCTCCAGACACAACTTCCTTCAGAGACTCAAACAGTAGATCAAAGACAAGGGTAAAAGAAATCACAGGATCTTCAAGAGTCTACTCATAAGAGTTGATTTGCAAATATTTCCAAATATTTAGGAAATACTGAAGGAGAGAGTATGCAGGTATGTTGATGTATGCAGACAGACATAAATCTGGGAAGAGACAGAAAGGCCTGTGAAAAGGGAACAGTACAAAGATATGGGCATTTTTATGAATAAAACTCGTAAAACACTGCATTCTACCTGTGCAGAAATTATTAAAAACAGCATTTTTTGCTGAGCTAGCAGGAATTTATTCAGTAAACCTCCTGACTCATGAGAACCCGATTGTCAAATTATTTAACTTGTTTATAACTTTACAAAGCACAAAGTTCTCTACAGACTCTTGTCTGAGGCAGCGCATCCCTAGTTTATGAATCGCAGTCCCTGCTGTGGCTGCAGCCACAACTCAGTCCCCTCATCCAGCCACCTTCCTCCTCCCGGTCTGCCCCCAAATCCCAGCTTAGCCATTTCTTTGTCCAGGAACCTGCATTATGACCCTGCAAATCTCACGTGTACTCGCCCAGAATGAATATATTCAAGTGGCTCCCTCCAATAATCCTCTTGTCAAGATCCATATAATTTATGAAAAGGAATTTTTCAAAGCTTTAGATGTAGTCTGTGCCACATTCAATTTAATTCAGTAAATATTTATTGAGTGCCCACCCAGAACTGTGCTATGCCCTGGGGTGGAAAATAAAAGAAATATATAGCACAGGCCCTCTGGTCAAAGGGTTTGCAATGTTCTTGGGAATAAAAGTTGGATGCTGATGTAATTACAGGATGCAAAATAGCACAGCGAGACGCTGCAGAGTTATGTAACCAGAACCAAAATATGAGGGTGATTCGGCATTCCACTTGGCCAGACCAAGAAGAATCGAGCTACAGGGAATAATTTGTGGAGGAGATGGAACTCGAGCCTGTCCTTGGGAGATAGACGGGTTGAGCTGGGTGCAGCAGCCAACAAGGGCACTTCCGGGCCCTGGAAAGAATGTGAGAGAAATCACAGAGCAGGCAGCAACCATGCTATGTTAAGAAGAAATGTTTTGTTAGAAAAAGTGGGCTGGGGGAAATACATAATGACCCTGGAAGACTTGAGGCTGTTATCTCTCTCCCTCTCCCTCCCCCCTCCCCCTCCCTTCCCCCCTCCCCCTTCCCCCTCCCTCTCCCTCTCCTTGCTTGGTGTTCTGTCACTGTCAATCATTCCGAGCCAGTAGGAACCGTGGAGAACACGGGCTCACTCTCAGTTGTTTTTCTCTTGGCCTTGACAAAAGCTCAGCACCTTGAAGACAAGAAGACTCACTCACCCTTTAAGGGTTCAGTCCACCACAACAGGGACGGATCGGCCAGCAGCAGTCGAGGCAGCAGGCAGCGATGCATACCGGCTGTCAGCTCAACCTTCTCTGTATCAGGTCTGGGACCCCAGCCCACAGAATGATGCTGACACATAGTGAGTCTTTGCTCTTGGTTAAGCCTTTCTGGAAACATTCACATGTACACAGCTGGTGATGTGTTTCCACTGGGACTCTAGAAAATGATTCTGTCTCGTGACCCATCTCAGTAGTCACCAGGCTGCTTAGGTATCCCTTTGCAGCCATATAATTTTTTTAATTAAAAAGGAAAAGTGGTGTGGGTAGTTTAGGACAGCTATGAAAATGGAAGGTATATATAGGAGTAGAAGAAATACATAGAAGCCTTTGTTGGTCTCATTTACTGAACTACCTGCTGAATCTCTACTATATACACAAAGCTGAGTTCAGCACTAAGAAAATGAAGCAAAAACTATCCACTATTTCCCCTGAAGACATAGGCAGAAATGTTTCCAAAGAACTGACAAGCCAGAGAGATACTCAGCAGGGAAAGGTGCTTACCACCCAGCCTCACTACCTGAGCTTGATCCCTGGAAGCCACTGATGGTGGAAGGAAAGAAAGGACTACTTCAGGTTGTCCTCTGGCCACCACACCAATGCTATGGCACTCACACACTAATTCATTAATTTTTAGTTTAACAAATAGAGTAATGGTTTGGAGTCACAAATACTTATAACTGAAGCTTACTCCCACCAACCGCAAGTTACATTGCTTTCAACATGTCTTACTATTCTGCATCTCAGTTTCATCCATTCTACCACACCCAGAGGATAATGACCTATAGTCCAGTTTGAAGATTCAGTACCAGCCTATAGGGAAACCAAAATGGTACCGGACACCGGAAGGCCTTCAATAAGTGTTACTTGAATTGTCATGGGAAATGGGCATAAAACATTGTCTGATAACATAGAGCAAATCACTGGGAGTCGGATGAAGTTCTGCACTGTGGCAAATACAGAATGAGATTTGCAAAGTGGGCATGAGATAGAATATTCGTAAAAGAGAGAACAATGTGAAGAGGTACGGAGATATCAAAGAAAGAGGCATGCTGGGAATTTGATGTTGCTGGACTATAAAGTTCAAGGCAAGAGAATCCAGGAGATGAAAGTGGCCAAATTATGAAGGCCTAGGAATGCTGAAGGAAGGGATTTGGAGACCTCCCATCAGCCAATGGTGTATCACTGATGAAGCTTGAGAACAATTCCCTATGGTGAGAAGAAGGCAAGCATTTAAGAAGGCATGGGGAAAACTCAAGGATTTTGGGGGGAATGATCGTTGGAGACATTGAAAAGTTGGTTGCAACAGAATTCAGCTTTGACTCAAGTTAGAAAAGGTTGACTATTTGTAATGAATGCCTTTTCTTTTCCGGCAGAGAACTTGCTGAGACTGAGACTTCAAATGAGGAACAAATTTGGAGTAAGGATGATGTCGCCTACTTAGGACATGAACTAGCCAGAGGTGTCTGTGGCCTGTCCAAATGCAGAATGGACATACTGTTCATCAGAACACTTGAAGAACTGATAAATAGTGGGCCCAGGAAGCATTAACCTAGATGGATAGAGGTTACCCACAAAAATGGACCCATCCAGGATAAAGTACAAGATGAGACAGCTCCCAAGTCAGGCCATTCCTAACCAGGTCAAGAAAATTAGACTCAAACTCTTTGAAGGCAAAACCATAAACCTCAGATTTAGAGTGTGTTTAGAGATGCCCAAGGTCAAAGGAACACGTTTTCTGGCAAGTCTTTTCTCTCCACGATAGAAGTTGGATGTGTATGAAAGAAACGAGAGGGACCACATAGAGAGCAGATCTTGGATACTGAGGGGCTACATGGAGGATGACAATTATAAACACACTGTCTCTAGGAAAACAGTTCATTTACAAAGTAGATTTGACAGCTCAAGTTGTTTCTTGGCGGAGCCGTTGTGCCCGGCCCCCACACGACCTGGTGAGCTTCGATTATAGCCTTGATGCTGGTGCAACCACGGAGACCCCCTAAAAGGGGAGTGATGAATGAGGCCCTGTCAGGCTTCATTCCCTGGGTGGCCTTGAATCTCTGCTGTTATCTGTTACCCTGCCAGTGCTGACAGTGATGAACACGAGGCAGGCAGCTAACGACACCCCGATTCATTACCCAGAAAGGAAGGAGAGCAGAAACAAAGAGAAGGTGACTGCTCTGTAGAAGCTTCCCACATCACTGCTGTCTTCCTCCTGCAGCTTTGAATGGAGAAGAAATGATGGGGCCCTTTTCTCTCATACAAGGATTCTAATGATATCTAGAACAAAAGGATTCTCAATGAAACTTGTTGGGAGGGTCGAACACCGGCCTTGGCATGGTACAGTCCTTCCCAAGACTTATATGAATACGGGAGATATTTAGCAACTTACTTTTTTCAGCCCATTATTGCTGTAGCAAAACAAAGAACAAAAAGCACATAAAATCAACCTCAGCTTTCCCAGCCTAAATTGTTATCTATTTTAAAAGAGTGTACTGTCTCTGTATACTTATGGCCCCACACTGGCAAATGGTTAAGTATGCTAAGCCGTTGCTTCCAATTATAGACATTGTATTGTTAAAGTAACAGTTGGTTCTTTCCTAAAAAGATCAAGATTTTGTTTCAACTCATTTTTTTCTGACTTAGTGAAAAATGAAGACTTTTACTTCATTGTCTTCTTTTTTCTTATTAATGGGACTTCTCATGATACCTAAAGATATGGGACATATGCAACAAGCGCATCTTGAATTTAATGCCCAAGGAAGAAAAGTTTGCTTGTCTAACCCAATCGTCTTAAGCCAGAATGTCAATCAGAAGACTGGTTCTGTAAGACAAAAAAAAAAGTGTTCTCTCTCTCTCTCTCTCTCTCTCTCTCTCTCTCTCTCTCTCTCTCTCTCTCTCTCTCTCTCTCTCTCTTCCTCCCTCCCTCCCTCTCCTCTCTTTCTTTTCTCTCTCTCCTCTCTTTCTCTTTCTCTCTTTCTCTCTCCTCCCTTTGTCTGTATAAGTCTGTGTGTCTGTGTGTGTGTGTCTGTTTCTATCTAAGTCTCTGTGTATGTCTGTGTTTGTGTTTCTGTCTCTATGTGTGTGTTCTATGTATGTCTCTGTGTCTGTGTGTCTGTGTATCTGTCTATGTTCTTGCTTCTGTATGTTACTGGGGATTAAAGGCAGGATTTTATGCATATATGCAAATAGTCTATACAGTTAAGCCAGGAGACATGTTTTTAACCAAAAGTTCCACCATCAAATGAACTTGAGGAAACCTATGTTAATCACATCTAACAGGTGCCTTTCACACCTTATTCTTTCAAAAAGATTTCTTTTGCTATTTTAAAACTTTTTTTTTTGCAAAACCAACCAAGAAGTATTAGAAGGAAAAAGTGTAAAAGTTATCCTCACATATTTGGGAACTTGAACAAGCACATAAAAGGTGGAGAAAATGACAGTTGAGTCAAAGGCAATACGCAGCAATGTGCGTTTTAAAACAATGATGTCTGTTCTTAAACAGCATTCCTCCCCCCTCCCCAAATAGTTACAATATGATACCATACTCAACAGCTTGAAATGCTAGAATCAAAGGGTAAAGAATGCCAGAAGCCATCCTACTTACATTTCCTACGATACAATGCCTTTTTGGTGCTTGGCAAATCAAGCATTCATGTAGCAATACATTCAATAGAAACACCTCATACTTTGGGTTTAAGATCCTTGCCCCTCCAGTTCCAATGTCATAATATCTGGCCTTTCATCATTGTAAATATTTTCAGCCATCTGCCATATCTGCATGATGTCATCTTCAGACACAGAGCAAATGACCCAAGGTTCATTGGGATTCCAACTGAAGTCAGAAATCTTGGCAGGGTGTCCTCCATGAATAAACTTAAATCCCACACAATTAGGCAGAGATCAGAACCACTTGCAGCCAGAACAGTTTCAATAAGTGGAGACCAGTAGACCTGGAAATTTTCATCCTTATGCAATTCGAAGGTGGGGAGTTGTAGTTTCAGATTACACGGGTCCCATAAAGCTACAGTCTTATCTACAGAGCCAGTTGCCAGAATGAACTCGTTGTAGGGATTAAATGAGAGGCAGTTGACCTCAGCAGTGTATGCATCCAACAAATGGTGTGGCTTAGAAGTGATACTGGATCTGGGATCCCATATAATAAGTTTCTGATCAGCAGCAGCAGATCCAAACAAGGACTCATGCAGCAGACGCCAGGCTTCATCCTCTACAATAACTGAGTGGCCAGTAAAGATTACTTTAGCTTCCACAACTTTGCCTTCCTTTGGTCCTGCATTTATATACCACAGATAGACAGTATGGTCATCAGATGCACTCAGGAGATGTCCACTCAAATTAGAATTCCAGGAAAGTCTTCCTTTTGGTGACCTAAGACCAGGATTACATTCTCCACGTGGATCTGTTTTGCAGAGTGTTTTGTATAGGCAAAAAACAAAACATCAGAAGATAGTGTTTTTGTGGCAATGATGTGAGGATTCTGGGGCATAAACGAGCGTGATTTACTTCTCCTTCATGAGTAATGTTAATTTCACATTCACTTTCCTGTTATAGACCCAAAGCCACCAAATCCTCCCTGGTCTCTCCCACAATGGGAAGCATCAGACTGTGCATCATCATTGGGAATATGAACTCCAGCAACCACCAGATGATTCTGCTCATCGGATGGATGAGCGCCTAACCCTAGCCAAGGAAGGGCATAATCCTTTCCTTCTGGTTTGGTCACTTCAGGGAGCCACTGAACAGGAAGACTGGACCACTGCAGAGCATGGGTCATAACCAGGTCATAAAGAAATGGTGTATTCTTCTTTCAGATTTTATATTCTTCGCTAATGACGCACTCCTCCACAGTATCTTGAAACATCTCTTTGCTCGCCATCTTGGGTTGGGTCATTCACCTCCCTTTTGCTGCCTCGGGCTTCTCTGATAGTCAAGAGCAGCTCATCACACGCTCCTAGCTCAGAAAGCCTGAGCTCGTTCTGGGTGCCTGGATGTTCTCCAGAAGCTCGAGCTTCTCTTCTGCCTCCTCCCCGCTGGCAGGTAAGGATGTCTGAGATGCTCGCCTCTCTCTCCCCTCTTTCAAAAATTTTAACATATTAGTGTACATTTTGATGCTTTGAAAGTAAATATAATCCATAATATTTTAAATCTATCTTCTTTTACATATAATACTTTTGTGCAATATATATTTACCCTGGTGTTTTAAAGAACCATACTTTAGAAATATGTAGTCTGGACAAATCCCACATTCTCATTCACTTATCTCAACAATAAATTCAAGTGGTCACCAATATGTGGTCTACATATTTGGCAGACCAAGAGGGTAGAATAAATAGTAAAGAAAATGGGGGAGGAGGAGAGGGGTTCTACTCGGTGAGTGAAGTACTTGCCTATGATGAAGGAAGACCTGAATTCAATTCATAATATCACATAAGATATTGTATGCCATCTTCCCACTTGAGAGGTAGAAGAAAGAAGAAAATAAGTTCAAAACCATCTCCACTACATAGTGGTTCAAGGTCAGCCTAGGCAACAAAATCAGAGGTAAGAAGGAGAGAAGAAAAGAACAACATGCGACAGCCAAGGGGGTAAACGTGCTTGCTTGTAAAAACTGCCCTCTGGCCTTAACCACCAGCCAAAGAGTACACATGGAGGGACCCATGACACCAGCCACATGGGTAGCAGAAGATGGCCTGGTCGGACATCAATGAAAGGAGAGGCCCTTGGGACTGTGAAGGCTCATTTGCCCTAGGGTAGGGAATGGGTGGGTTAGTGAGCAGGGGGGGAGGGAGAATGAACAAGAAGAGGTGTGAAGGGCCCAACTATGTTTATCAGTGTTTGCTGTTTAAGTTGAGAAGCCAGGGAAACTGGAGGACAAACTAAAAACATACCAAAATTAAAACACTCTTAAATCAAAAGTAGTGTGAAAACTGCAATCCTGTAATGCAGGTATGAACTTTCTACCTCTCTAGCTTATTTCTAATTAATTATTAATTAATTTACATCCCAAACACTACCACCCCTCCCGGTCCCCCTCCCAGAGATCTTCCCCATCCCCCAACCCTTCTCCTCTGCTAGGCCCCTGGACATACCCCACCCAACCCTAGCACATTAAGTCTCTGCCAGAGTAGGCACATGTCTCCCACTGAGAGGCCAGACATGGCAGCCCTGTTGGAGCAGGATATCACAGTCAGACTACAGCTTTAGGGAGAGCCTCCCCTCCAGCTGTTGGGAGGTACACATGGAGACTGAACTGCACATCTGCTGCATATGTGTCAGGGGCCTTGTTCCAGCCAGTATGTGTTCTTTGCTTAGGGGCTCAGTCTCTAAGAGCTCCCAGAGGCCCAGGTTAGTTGACTCTGTTGGTCCTCCTGTGGTGGTTCTCCTTCAGAGTCTTCAATCCTTCCCCCAACTCTTCCATAAGGGTCTCAATCTCTGTCCAATGTTTGGCTGTGGGTATCTGTGTCTGTTTTCAGTCAGCGGCTGGGTAGAGCTTCTCAGAGGCCAGTTATGCTAGGCTCCTGTCTGCAAGCCTAACAGAGTATCATTAATCGTGTCAGGGAATGATGTTTGCCCATGAAATGGGTCTTAAGTTGGTTTGGTTATTGATTTGCCATACCTTCAATCTCTGCTCCATCTTTGTCCCTGCATTTCTTTTAGACAGGACAAATTTTGGGTCAAATGTTGTGTGTGTAGGTTGGTGTCCTTATCCCTCCACTGGGGTTCCTGCCTGGCTACAGGAAGTGGCCTCTTCAGGTTCCATGTCCCCACTGCTAAGCATCTCACTAAGGTCATCCACAGTGAATCCTGGGAGCCTCCTCCATCTCAGGTCTCTGGGACTTCCTGAAGAACTCTGCCCCCACCCCACCCCTGGCAGAGCACTGACAGATTTCCATTCATTCTCCTGGCTCCCTGAGTCTCTCTACTGTCTCTACAAATGCCTGATCCTGACCCCCATTCCCCTCCCTCTTCCTGTCCCCTCTCCCACCTACTTCCCTTTCTCCCTCTGCCTCCTATGACTATTTTCCCCTTCTAAGTGTGATTCAGGTACCCTTCCTTGGGCCTTCCTTCTTTTTTAACTTCTTTGGGTCTACTTGATGTATCCTGGGTATTCTGTGCTTTACACTATTATTCACTTATCAGTGAGCACATACCATGCATATCCTTTTGGGTTTGGGTTACCTCACTCAGGATGATATTTTCTAGTTCCATCCATTTGCCTGCAAAATTCATGATGTCCTCTTCTCTAATAGCTGAATAGTACTTACTCCATTGTGTAAATGAACCACATTTTCTGTATCCATTCCTTGGTTTAGGAACATCTGAGTTGTTTCTAGTTTCTGGATATTGTGAATAAAGCTGCTATGAACATACTGGAGCATATGTCCTTGTGGAATGGTGGGGCACATTTTGGGTATATGCTGGTCTAATGGATGTCTGCATGTAGAAGAATGCAAATAGATCCATATTTATTAGCCCGCACAAAACTCAAGTCCAAGTGGATCAAGGACCTCAATATAAAACTGAATACACTAAATCTCATAGAACAGAAAGTGGGGAAGAGCCTTGAAAGCATTGATACAGGAGACAATTTCCTGAACAGAACACCAGTGGCTCAGGTTCTATGATCAACAATTGATAAATGAGACCTCATGAAATTGAAAAGCTTCTGTAAGGCAAAGGACACTGTCAATAGGACACAATGGCAGCCTACAGGTTAGGAAACAGTCTGTATCCGACAGAGGGCTAATATCTAAAATATATAAAGAACTCCAGAAATTAACTCCAAAAATCCAAATAACCCAATTTTAAAAATGGTATATAGAGCTAAACAGAATTCTTGAGTGGTCAAGAAGCACTTAAATGTTTTCAGTGTCCTTGTTCATTAAGGAAATGAAATTCAAGACGATCTTATGATTCTACCTCACACCAATCAGAATGGCTAAGATCAAAAACTCAAGAGACACCATATGCTGATGAGGATGTGGAGAAAGGGGAACCCTCCTCCATTGCTAGTGGGAATACAAACTTGTACAACCGCACTGGAAGTCAATCTGGCAGTTTCTCAGGAAATTGGAAATAGTTCAACCTGAAGACCCACCTATACCACTCCTAGCTCTTCATCTTCAAAAAGCAATCAGGATTCTGGTGGGAAGAACCGATCTTCTAAGAACTGGCGTAACGTCTGAGCTAGATTAAGCTATCACCATGATTAGAAGACCATCATTCATTTTTCTGCTATCTTCTCTGCAGGAAAACTCAGCCCTGGAAAAAAATCTCACTGGTATTTTCGCTCCTCATGCTCCAGGAAATCAAAAGCCAATCATGGTATTTCCAAACGAAGTGCAAAGGAACCTGCTTCCATTTCCCCCTCATTGCCAATAGCAGATTATTTGGCTCTGGCCTCAAAAGATTTAGTGGAGAGAGGAGAAATTTAATTCTGCGGCTTCTGGCAGAATGAAGTTCATCCTTCCACAGTCTCTGTATCAAGTTCTTTCTTTCCTATTTCCCACAATCACCTTGTTGCTCTACTTTCTTCTTCAAAGCCTCATCTCTGGCTAACAAATATGAATGGTTCCACTGCTTGGCCGTCTATTGGTGATAAATAGACTCCATCATTTCTCGGGCCCCTGAGAACTGAAAACGGATGGGCACGAAGGAGGAACTGGCGCCAGGAATTCAAGGAAAGGATTTGTGCTGTTCGTCTTTTATCCACGTCAATCACTAGGGAATCGTATTTTAAATTCCAAAAGACTTCGTGGACATTTCCAGAATTTCTCCAGAGACACAGATCAATAGATCAGAATAATCAAGAAGAGCCAACAGGTTTGTTAAGTGCCACTTGAGTGTTTTACTTGAGTAAGCAAAAGGGCAAATGGAATTATCCCAACCTCATGAAAAAGAGGAGAAATCAGCTCTCTGGAGAAGCACCTCCAGTTTGCAGCTGGAAGTAAAAGAAAGGGTGACGTTTTAATCCCAGTCCCCTGGCCTGGACACAGGACTGTGCACCGTACTTGACTTGTTTGTTACACGGTTTAGTTAATGAACAGCATCCCCATAGCACTGAGGAATCAATGCCCTGTCCATTCAAAATAATGCACTCTATGTGAGGGTACAGAGCCTGCTAATTTTCCAGATAGCTTCCGTTTTCCCTTCCAGCTAAAACTCACTGAGAAGGAAGCCAGGCCTGATTGCTCTGAGGGCTTCTTGGGCCCCAATGATATGTAAGTATTGGCATGGGAACTCTGAGCCTGCCTCTCATCGGCAAACCAGAAATAGCTACCGTGTTGTCCTGCACGAGGCAGAAATTTTCAAAATCGTTCATGTGAAGCCTACCTCGATTTCGACAAATGAATCACACAAGGTGCAATATGAGTAATGAGTGAACTTTGAGTTCCCAAGAACATTTTCAAAAATGGCTCTTTTCGCAGAGCATTAATGGCAAGGCAGGAGAGCAGGGGTTCCTATTTGAGGCGCGGCCCCTTCAGCAGTCTTGTCTGCTCTGACAGCTCCTTTGGGGCTCAGCTTTTTCACAGAACTATCTTAGGCTTCCCATGTTTCGCGCGCTCATCTCTTCACCCTCTTCTAGCTCTCCACTCCATGTCTTCTTCTGTTGAACTTTGTTCCTCTCAACCGTCCTCCGGGCCCTTTTCTTCTCTGCCTCAGGCAGCCACTTAAGCATCCCTGGGTAATTCTATGATGGGGGTCTATGAAGTCGCCCAAGAGAAACAGAACAATCCCCCCACCCCTGCCGCAGAACGTGCACAAATCCGAGCTGGAACAAAGTGGTTCTTTAACTCACATTCAAAAGAATTTTCCTCAGCCCACGCTGTGTGCGCTGTATTGTTAACTTGTATCAAAGAGATTCATAGCTCAGGAATCACGGGAAACTTTCAAACGTGATTGATGGCTAGTCAAAAGAACATCCATGGCACGATAAGCCGTGGAGAGGGAATGCGCTGAGCCGGTTCAGGATCGGCCTGGCTGTGCCTTTCAAATTCCTTTCATCGCGATGGTGACCATAAGCTCTGCAGGGTGAGAACAAGCCGGGACTTTTTGTGGAATTTTCTTAACCGCTGATATGTAATCCATATAGCCAGAGGTAGCAGGCAGGGGATAAAAGATTTAAAGAAACAGAGACACAAGGACTGATTTTTTTTTTTTTAAGCAACTTGGAAAGGAAAGGGGAGAGTGAAAACAGCGAGGTTTATGTTAACCCATTGGGAGGGTTCTGGAAAATTCTTTGATGAAGGATAGAGATTACTTTGAAGCAGAATTTATTGAAGCAAAATGTGAGTGTGGTAACCAGGAAGTCGGGGTGACTGGGTCACTCACTGATTTCTCTAATATTCTCTCAATTTCTGCATGCTACCAAACTGTAAAAATTCTGCACTAGATTTTCCTTCTGAAGAGGAAGCTACGTAATTAGTAGAAGGTCGTGTGTGTATACCTGTATGTGCATGCATGCGTGCGTGCATGCATGTGTGCCCGTGCATGTGCCTGTGTGTGCACACATGAGTCTATGAGTGCATGTAGCCGAGCTACCCATGTGGAGATCCATGGACAACTTGCTTTCCTTAGTGTAGACTCTTGGGAGATAGCTCAGGTCATCAGGCAACATCAGGGTGGCTTGGTGGCAAACCCTCACCCTCTGACTCATCCCATTGACCCAACTGGTACAAAGAGAAGTGTTTATCGGTTTCCACGACCAAGAGACTCAAATATAGCTCAGGAAGCAGTAAGATAGCCTGAGCTAGAGAGGAGAGAACAAAGGCTTGGCCGAGAACTGGGAGTCGAAAACTTCCCTTACACAAAGAGAGTTGCCAGTTCAGGTACCATGAAAAGGCCTGAACACAAAATACAGTTTAATAAAATAGGGGCTGGAGAGACAGCTCTCTGGTGAAGAGCACTGGTTGATCACCCAGAGGACCCAGGATCAATCCCCAGCTCACAAACATCTGCAACTTCAGTTCCAGGGGATCTGATGCCCTCCCTGGCTTCTAAAGGCACTGAACACACTTGATACATAGATGATAGATAGATAGATAGATAGATAGATAGATAGATAGATAGATAGATATGGATAGATAGATAGATAGATAGATAGATAGATAGATAGATAGATAGATAGATGTTAGGTAGATAGATGTTAGATATATAGATGATAGATAGATAGATAGATAGATAGATAGATAGATAGATAGATAGATGATATATAGATAGATGATCAATAGATGATAGACAAACAGATAGATGGTAGATAGGTAGACACATACATAGATAATAGATAGACAGATGATAGATATATAGATAATTGATAGATGATAGATAAATAGACAGATGATTTATAGATGATAAATGATAGATGATTAAAAGATAAATGATTAAAAGATAGATGATTAAAAGATAAATGATAGATAAATAGATAATTGATAGATGATAGGTAGATAGATGATAGATAGACAAATTATAGATAGAGAATAGGTAGATAGATGATAGATAAATAGATAGATTGATAGATAGATAGATAGATAGATAATAGATAGGTAGATGATTAATAGATGCTAGACAGATTATAGATAGATAGGTAGATAGATAGACAGACAGACAGACAGATAGATAGATAATTGATAGATGATAAATAGATAACTGATAGATGATTGATATATAGATGATTAATAGATGATTAAGAGAGAGAGATGTGGGGTATGTTTATGTGTGTGTGCACATGCATGCATACATGTGAGCAAAATATAGATAGATTAAATAAATAAATAAATAAATAGATAAATAACTTTGAAAATATCAAATAAAAAGTCCATGACTGCCCCTCATGTAGAAGGCGGCAGTTGCCCCCCCATCCTGACTATCCCTTCACTTTCCACTATCCCTTTATTGTTCATAAAGTAACTGCTGTATGTGCACAAGCAAGAAAAATACAATAAAGTTTTAAAATTATTTGATGGAGAAAATGAGAGTAGCACCGATAAGTGTCCTAATGACTGAAGAAAAATCATGGCGGTGGAGACCAGGGACCCCCAGCATCAGCCATCCCTGGAGTCACACTTAGGACGATGTGCTTCTAAGTATGCCTCTCTGTCCGTGTCAGCTGTGGCCGGAGTAGTCAGGTTGATTTTATTTTCTATATTCTTTGTTTACATTCCAAATGATTTCCCCTTTCCCGGTTCCCCACTCCCCATAAGTCCCATAAGCCCTCTTTCCTCTGCCCACTCTCCAATCAACCCACACACACACACACACACACTTCTCTGCCTGGAAATCCCCTACAATGCTGCATCAAGCCTTTCTAGGACCAGGGTCCTCTCCTTCCTTCTTGGAAATCATTTGATATGTTAATTGTGTCTTGGGTATTCAGAGCTTCCAGGGTAATATCCATTCATTAGTGATTGCATTCCATGTGTGTTCTTTTGTGATTGGGTTACCTCACTTAGGATGATATTTTCCAGTTCCGACCATTTGCCTAAAAATTTCATGAATTCATAGTTTTTAATTGCTGAGTAGTATTCCATTGTGTAAATATACCACATTTTTTGTATCCATTCCTCCACTGAGGTACATCTGGGTTCTTTCCAGCTTCTGGCTATTAAGGCTGCTATGAACATAGTGGAGCATGTGTCCTTATTACATGTAGGAGCACCTTTTGGGTATATGCCTAGGAGTGGTATAACAGGGTCCCCCAGAAGTGTCATGCTCAGTTTTCTGAGGAACCACCAATCAGGCTGATTTAAAAAAAAAAAAAAAAAACCGTACAGCTCATTTATTTTAAACAGTGTTGGTCTTCAAAGATAGCCAGCAGCTGCAGTTAGGTTTTGAAGCCTTTGAGGCTAGTGTTTTGCATCCAAAAGCAGTACCAAAGGAAGACTCCCCCCTCCCCCCAAATGGTTCAACAATGTTCTGTGGTATAACAGAAGCTAGCTTTTACCTCCCAGGGAACTTTTGGGAAGGATGATGCTCATTGCGGAGTGTGGAGTTCAAGACCAGTAATTCAGAAATCAATCATCCCTCCCCAGGGAAGCTGGCCCTCTGCTGGGGCAGGACTGGCTTCTGGTGTGAATTGAAACACTCCCTCCAGAAGCAGGAGGGAGGCTCCGGAGGTTCTAGAGGTAAATGAACCTCACTGGTACAGCAAAGGCTAAAACCTCCAGGGTCTCTAACAGGTGGTGCTGCCTGTGGGAGACTGTCACCAGGCAAGATGCCACCAATAATCAGGGAAGGAAGGTAAGCTCCAGGAACACAACCCAGGCTTCAGAGCCAGGCAGCTGCCCCTAAATGACACATCCATTTTGCACGTGGAGGCAGAGACACACCTTCCATGGCCACTTCCAAGAGGTGGGTCTCTTCTGTCACACAGGTCCCAGGGATCAAACTCAGGTTGTCAGACTTGAAAACAAGCATGCTTCTATGCTTAGCCATCTCTCCTGCCCTGCAGCTGCCTTCAGGAAGTAACTCCTCCCTCATACTCTCCTGAACAACTCAAGTGAGCTCACAGCTTCAACAAATTGGACTGTGGTAGAATCCTTAGCTTGACACAATAGTTCAGTTTGTTCCAATCTAGGAAGGAAAAGCTCACAGGACAATCCCTCATTGCTTCCCAGGAGCACAGGCTGAGAAATCTATCAGTCTGGTTGCAACTCACCAAGGGAGAATTCTCACTAAGAGAAAGGCAAGAGAAGTAAAGACTCCAGACCACCAAGGGTCCTGAAAAATACTTAGCATTGCCCTATCAGTTTCCTGATGGGGATATATGAACACAGTGTACGCTCAGATGTTTAACGAACACATTTACCTTAATACACCACAACCTTCATGTTAATGACCTAGGTGGCTTCTCAGGGAAATCGATAATGCCAAAGCAAGGATGAAGCCTCTGTCTCCGCAAAAGAACAAGACTGATTTAAGAGAAAACAAAGGAACCTCAATCTCAAACCTAAACTGTCTTTCCAAAGGGGACTCGGTCTTTACTTCTGTAAGGAAGCCTGCCAGAGACAGAGCCATAAAAGGGATCCTTGCAAGGAGGAAGTATCCAGCAACCCTCCCTCAGTGTCAGGACAAGAATCCCAAGTTGTCCTGTAGAGTCTGGGCCGGATACCTGTGTTTTATTGCAGCCTCTACTGTTTGTTGGAGATCCTCAAGGATGGTCGCTCCTGAGTCATTTTTTTTTAAATTGGTTAGATTTTTTTAAAAAATTTATTTTGATTAGGCTTTATTTCCTTCTACTTCCCACAAATAAGAAGTAACTTAGCATAAAATGTTGAATTTCAGTCCCCCAGAGAAAACCTGTAATCCAAGGTAAGCTGATGTTGGCAAAGGAGATAAACTACTGCATGGAGCTGCTTCTGAGGCCCAAATGAGGGAAGTCCTTGAAGCCACTGCAGGAGACAGACTTGGACAATCCTCAGGTGCCTTCAGAGCAGTGGGCGAGTCATCAGACCCTAGACAAAGCCTGAGACAGCGTGAGGGATGGCTGGGCTCCTCACCAGAGCTGGCTAGGTTCTCAGACACGCTAAGATGACACTCGCACTTCAGCCTGGTGTGCTAATGCACTGAGGGGGAGAAAGGATAGGGAGGACTGACGTTTGCTAAGCTCCTATCCTATGCCAAAGACTTTCTGTCACAACAGTCCACTGTGAGAAGAATCATTACCTCCATTTCTACTCATGAATCAACTGGAGACTCAGAAGTTAAGTGATTTATCCACAGCCAGAGAGCTTGCAAATGCTCAGAGCCTGACTTCCTCGGTGTCTAGAGCGATGTGGCATGTGTGTGTCCATGTGTGTGCAGTTGTGTGTAGTGACTAGAGGCTGACCTCTGCCGCCATTACTCACGTGCTCAGAAGACACAACCATGTCTTCTGAGACAGTCTTTCACTGGCCTGGAACTCATGAAGGAAGCTTGGCTCACTGGCCAGCAAGCCCTGGGAATCCCTCCCCCCTCTGCCTCCCAGCACTGACATTACGGGTGGGTACCAACACAGCTTGCTTTAAAAAAGAAAAAGAAAGAAAGAAAGAAAGAAAGAAAGAAAGAAAGAAAGAAAGAAAGAAAGAAAGAAAGAAAGAAAGAAAGAAAGAAAGAAAGAAACAGGGATCAAACTCTTGAGTTGCATCCTTATAAGGCAAGCACTTTACCAGGTGAGCTGTGACCTGAGAGCTAATGGTTCTAACATCCCTAAGGTGAGCATAAGAGATGGCATCCAAGATCGCCTACATCCATTCCATGCACACCGTGAAAATCCAGTAATCATAATCAGAATGAGACTCAAGAGATAACGCTACTGTTGGGTTCTTTTCTGTGAAAGTTCACCTGGAATATATTGAGAAGCAAAAAGAACCAATTGCATGAAATACCGTGTCTTTGGTTCGAGCATGGAACCATCAAAAATGTTCCTCCCTATGTCCTCCGCCCTATCCCTATCCACCAAGACGACTTACTAACAACTCCACAACAGTGATCAAGTATTTACTCCATATGAAACGAGTGCTGGTCCTCAGAGGAGCCCCGGGATGTGGCATTTAAACAGATGAAAACAATCGAAGGGTATGAACTTGGTAATGATAGCGCAGAGTCTATCGCCTGCCCTTCAAGATCCCTCTGTACTGTTCTGACTCACTCTCCCGGGCCTTCCACTAGAAAGCTATATAGCAGCCATTTTTCAGTGTCAGGCAGTCATTAAATAAAACATAAACACCGTACTCCATGGGGCTCAGCCTGGGCTCCAAAGAAAAGCCAATGTGCAAATAGCACTTAAAGGCCCTCGGTCTCAATTCTGTCAGCGGCCCGGTTCAGAACCTCATAAGTCGTCCTTCCCACAAGTGACATGGCTACAGAGAGAGTTGTTTAGAGAAACAGATAACAACCTCCCTAGAAAGAAATGAGGGAGGCATTTCAGGAAATAGGCTCTGCAGCGATGTGGCCATCAGACTCCACGCGGGCAACCCTTGGGACTTGTCTCCTCTGGCCTTGCTCTAATGATGCTACCTGTGGTCTAAGTGATGGACAAAGGCTCTCCAGCCCATCTCAGGTATACGATGCCTGGGATTTTTCTCTGAACTTGATTCATGGAGAGAGGTGGCAGTGCTAAAGGACTTTCTCCTTGGTTAATAAAAAGACTCTGAGATTTCTGGGAGAGGCTCGACCTATTGCAGAGACGCTGGGCTATAATGAGACTTGTGAGATTTCTCTGTCTTCAGGCCAGGCCTTTCCTACACTACCCTGGTTGAGGCTATATCCTATTTTTTAAGGTCCTCTTGGGAAAACTTTTAACTCTTTTTCTCCTTCACAGGAATAGACAGAGGAAGGGAGAGCAACCGGTGTACACCTCAAATCAAGACATGTGATTCAACATAATAAGCCACGAAGCTGCATTCCATGGAGATCAGTGATAATGAAAGTGCTTTCCTGTTTATTGCCTATTTACGAGATCTGAACTGAGGAACTCCAGCCAAATGATTAGGTTCATCTGATCATACCATGGCTCCCTCATATCGCCAGCAACAGCTTATAGGAAGAGGGAGGAAGGGACCCAATCTTATCACAGTCTTTAGCTAATTCTCTCACATCCTTCTGGGCTGTTTAAGTGTCACTCCTGCCCGAAACTTTCCATTATTACCAATAAAAATGGTAACACACATGTTCACACACGTGCTCACACACACACACATACACACACACACACTTCTTCCTACACTGTACTTCTTTTGTGCTTAATTTTTCTCCACATACTTACCATTGTAAGATGGTTTTGTCATCTGTTTTCCTATCAAAATGTAACCTGCATGAAGTAAAATACTATAATCCTCTCTGTCTATTTTTTTTGTTTTTGTTGTTCCTAGCTATTAAGAGGTAACCTGGTACACATCAGGTTCTCACTCATGACTGTTGGGAGGACCAAACTGAAAGCCTCCTGTTAGCTAGGGGATGATTGCCACTCCACAGTAGAACATACACTGTTGACTATGCAATAGCTAATCCTACTACAATATCAGTTCCCCACCTCTTTAAAAGTCTAGAATGTAATCCCTGGAGCCAGGGTGCTAATCTCAGAAGTATTTTCTCCCAACCCCCAAAGCAAGACCAAAAGTTAGGGTTTCTGACTTTCTGACTCAGGCTTCAACCAAGCCCCGTTCCAACTCATTCTAGTCACTGAAAAAGAAAGAAACTGTCTCACTGAGAAAAAAGAAATTACTCCAGCCAGACCATGAGCCTGAAAACAATGGAAGAGAATTGGGTGTAGTATCGGAGCACAGGCTTCATTCGCCCAGCAAGTATTTACAGGGCATTCATCCTAGGGCATTCATCTTGTGCCTGCTTATGCCAGCCACCAGGAAGGCACTGGGAAACACACCATGGCCAGACCCAAAGTCAGCCAGCTTCCCATAGTAATCATAATAACCTTGGAAAATGACTGAAATCCAAGGGACTCTGATGAGTGTGTCCTGCCAGAGGCACCTGCTGAGTCTTGAGAGCAATGGGTCAGATGAGGCCTAAAGAGACTCACTTCATATTGTGACTTTAATAAGACTGTAACTTCTTGGGACTCTCTTCTTCCAACTATAAAACAGGACACTTGAAAGTCAACGGATATGTAAAGTCCCGCCCAAAGGCCGCACTGAATCCAGCTTCACAGGTTTATTTGTGCTGCCTTTTGATCCATCTACCCCCTCCAAAGTTCATACTGAACTAATGCCTCCTAAAGAGGGTCAGTGGGTCAGTGGGTGGGGCTTTAAGAGTAGGTGAAAATCCTGTGGGCTCTGCCTTCACCTGAGGAATTAATGCTGCTATCCAGGAATAAACCCAGCTCTCTCTCTCTCTCTCTCTCTCTCTCTCTCTCTCTCTCTCTCTCTCTCTCTCATTCTCTCTCTCTCCCTCCCTTTTTCTCTCTCATTCTCTCTCCTTCCCTCCCCCCTCTCTCTCACACTGCCATGATTCTGAATCTCCCTTCCAGTCTCCAGAACCATGAGAATTCAAAATCTGTCCATAAATTACCCTGCATCATGTATTGTTACAGCAGTACAAAATAGACAAAGACCTTGTACACCAGACAAGTGAAATCTGTAGTTTCAAGTCATAAATTGCTGAATACAGGATGTTCGGTCCATCCATCTGACTGTTAATGTTGTACATGGTGCAGAGTGGTCATCGGTAAGCCCTCAGGGAGTCATTTAAATTGATTGGTGTTCTCTTCCACATATGAGAGATTTCCGTCGTATTGTCTAAACTCAACCTCAAGAGGTCCATTATAGCTGTGCTTAGTATCAAGGTGCAAGGTAATCTTGAAATAAGTTGTGGGACACAAGCTTTGTACTTGTGCCATCATGTTTGCTTTGCATTGGAAATAATCTCCACAGTTAGCACATTGAAAGCAGCATGCGTAGTCCTGGCGGATTTGGAACCAAGGCAGATTTCAAGACATTTTACTCCCCCATGCTTTCAAATCATAACTAGCATGTCAGCTAGAAATTTGTTCACTCTCATCAGCTAGTGAGGCATCAGAAGTCATCAGTATAGCACAATGACAGTGAGGGTGATTCTGAAGGCTTCCAGAATTTCTGCATTGAGCTTTTAGATATGCATAAGTCTCATAGTACTCAGGGTCCCTGAGAATTTAGTTTCTGCCCAAAGAGGTTAAAGAAGATGCCATCGGGGACTAGAGAGATGGATCAGGGGTTAAGAACACTTGCTCTTCCAGAGGAATAATTCAGTTCACAGCATCCACCTGACTACTCACAATCGTCTGTAACCCCAGTTCCAGGGATCTGATGCCCTCTTCTTGCCTCCATGAGCATTACAAGCATGTGGTGCACACACAAGTTCACACACATGCACATAAATCATATTTTCAGTTTAAAGAAAATGACTTTATATCAAAAGACTCAAGTTATAGCAAAACTTCTGAAACTGTTTTCCCCCCCTACAGGGGGGTGGAGTCTTTCAGTTTAAGAGGAAACAGGAGAAAAGTATAAAAAGATATACTTTAAGTATGGCATGTGCTCTGGCTTGAATTTTGTCATGCTGACACTGACTGACTATGGGATAGGTTCTCCAGGCTTTTCGGTAGATGGGAGGAGTGTTTAGATTTTGTTCTGCCACTTATCAAATGAAGATAGCAATACATAGATGAATGAAGATAGTATAGATTTCCAGAATCTTGTGAGTATTCCATCAAAATGAGATAGAGCCACACAATGGCTTATCATCCAGCATTAATAAAAAGTAAAGCACTAATAAATGCTATTATATAGTATAAAAATATCCTTAGTAAAAATAAGCCAATCACAAAAGGCAAGATATCAATGTTACATTTTATTTAAGGCCCAGTAGAAGCAAGTCTATAGAGATGAAAAATACATTTGGGTTGCCCACCACAGATAGAAAATAATGAATATGGAAAGGGAGATGATAAAAATATTGACAAATTGGTTGTAACAATGGCCATGGGTAGACCAGAATCCACTTATTACGCATCTAATGTTTGTGCCTTAAATTTAAAAGTTAAAATACTGAATTCCATGGGATGCTACCCACAGGTAGGTCTTTCTCAAGACAATAATAGATCTAGATGAGGCTCTCACTAGAAGACGATTGTCCTTAGACATAAAGGGAGAAGGGGACCGCCACTGTGCTGCTAAAGGCTACTGTGCAAAGACTACCATCTGCAAGCTGAAAGGTGTCCTCACTAAGAATACCTCATCTGACCTGGTGGTGCAAGCTTGTAATCCAGCTCCTCAGGAAGCTGAGGTAGCAGGGCCAGTGTTCAAGGCCTGTCTGGGCTACAGGGCAAGGAAAAGGCCAACCTGGACAACTCATTGACACCCAGTCCTAAAATAAAAGTGCAAAAATCACCGGGGGTCTAAGAGGCTTGGTGGTGGAACATCACATGCTAGAGGTGCTGGCTTCTATACCCAACAAACAACAACAAAAATGATTCAAAGAACCACATCTGTCAGCACCTGGATCTTGGTCTTTCTACCCTCAAGAACATAATCAGAGATAAATATCTGCATCTTCTGGTTCTGAGTCTTAGCTACAAGAGTCTAGTCTGACCCAAATACTATTAGGTTGAATGTGTTTAAATAGGTGAAGAGTGCAGCATGTAATTTATATCCCGATAAAGCTGTAATTGCAATACATAATAATAATAATTATCAATAATAAATAGCAATCAGGTTTGCCGTGAGGATAGACCAGGGAAGGAGGCTTGGCTTATCCTTGTGGCCAAGCACAACAATGATACAGCACTGCTGCCTTGTCAATCCCCAGACTCCTTATCATGGCAATTTCATTTTCAAGGAAATAGACAAAAGTTTTGAAGGAAAAAAAAACACAAAATGCATGTGAAAACTCCTATTTAAAATATCCTGTATGGTAGCTGCCATGTGATTATGTTTACATTCTCCTCAAAAAAGATATTTTTCAATTCTACCCTATATACAATAAAATGGAATCATACAAAAGTTGTCAAGATGAGAGTCTGTCATCACAGAATGGGTTGTCCTGCATGACAAATCTAGAGGTGTCCCTGAGGGTCAGTGTACCTCAGGGGTCTTGGGGTCTCCGTAGAATTCCTACTCCATCTCTGTGGCAGGGAGTTGTTGCTTGAGACCTCCAATTGCCTCCCAGTTTGATAGCTTGCTCTGACCATTCTACTCTAATCAGAATCACCCAAAATTTGACTTGGAAGCAGGCAAGAGCACTGCAAACAGGAGGTGTGGTCAGATGTATATGAGGAGGGTAAGTCAGAGACAGAAGGACAGACACACTGTTGATCCCATTCTGAGGCCCTTGTTTCTCTGGCACTGGACATATCTTGGTGAGCATGCTGTCTTGTATTTCACCTAACAACTGCTCTTGGAGTATTAGTGACAGATGGGAAAGTCACTCAACCAAGATTGTCATATCTAACTAGACAGAGCTGACTAACGTTGGAAGGGAACTTACTTAACTGCCCACTGTGACACGGTCAGGCATCCAGTCACAGCACCTCCTTAACTGTCCACTGTGACACGGTCAGACATCTGGTCACAGCACCTCCTTAACTGCTCACTGTGACACGGTCAGACATCTGGTCACAGCACCTCCTTAACTGCCCACTGTGACACGGTCAGACGTCTGGTCACAGCACCTCCTTAACTGTCCACTGTGACACGGTCAGGCGTCTGGTCACAGCACCTACTTAACTGTCCACTGTGACACGGTCAGGCGTCTGGTCACAGCACCTACTTAACTGCCCACTGTGACACGGTCAGGCATCCGGTCACAGCACCTCCTTAACTGTCCACTGTGACACGGTCAGGCGTCTGGTCACAGCACCTCCTTAACTGCCCACTGTGACACAGTCGACATCCGGTCACAGCACCTCCTTAACTGCTCACTGTGACACGGTCAGGCATCCGGTCACAGCACCTCCTTAACTGTCCACTGTGACACGGTCAGGCGTCTGGTCACAGCACCTCCTTAACTGTCCACTGTGACACGGTCAGACATCTGGTCACAGCACCTCCTTAACTGCCCACTGTGACACGGTCAGGCATCTGGTCACAGCACCTCCTTAACTGCCCACTGTGACACGGTCAGGCATCTGGTCACAGCACCTCCTTAACTGTCCACTGTGACACGGTCAGGCGTCTGGTCACAGCACCTCCTTAACTGTCCACTGTGACACGGTCAGGCGTCTGGTCACAGCACCTCCTTAACTGCTCACTGTGACACGGTCAGGCATCTGGTCACAGCACCTCCTTGGTTAGAATGGAGCGCACGTTCAGAGGGGAGGTCTCTGTGATTCTCCACAGATTTCCTCCATCAGGACCACTTAGTGACTGTTGGGTTCCATCTCTACACAGATCTGCTCAAACTAACATCAGGCATCAGCACCAGCTCACTGCAACCAGACGACAGAGAGAGAGAACTCTTGCTTTCTAAAATTAGAAAAGCAAATGAGGGGGGAAAAAGCAACCATAATTTGATTTCCTGAAAACTCTTAAACTGCTCATCAGCAAAAGGCAGAAGATAAATCTGACGGTTGAAAAGCAAACTGAGAAGCTGATTGGATGGCACATGACTTTAGTCTCGGTAATCAATACCAAAGGTGGAAAGAGTGCTGAATTCAAGTTTAGCCCAGTCAGTTTGGCCTACCTAGTGAGCTCAACCAAAATACTCAGTAAAACTCTACCAAGAAAAGAAAAAATGGGACTGGGGCAAACAGACAGCAAAAGGATACAATGTTTACATCAAAAAATATATAAAAATCTTTTAAATTAAAGTGAAAAGGGACACTCCACCAAGAAAATATGCAAGGGCTGGGTATGGTGGCTCACTCAGGAAGATACAAGTTTGAGGCTACCCTCGTATACCTAATGAGTTCCAGGAAAGAATTCCAGAGTAAGAATTCTATAGTAAGAATAGTTATTTTTGTCTCAAAAAGCAAAAATAATACAGTGATGCTATTCATTGAAGAAGAAATACAAATCGCCAAAAAAAAAAATCTGGAAATAAGATTACCCATACAAATAATCAGAGAAACACAAATTAAATCTCCAGTTATGTTTTTCACCAGACAGGAAATTGACATTTGACAATGCCAGGCATCAAGGTTTTGGAGAGAGCGCCGTCATGGAGGGCTCCGGAAGATTTACAGCGTCCACTTCTCACACCTGCCCAAGCAAGCACTGCTGGGTCAAGTCTGACGCAGACTGTCTATAGCTCTGAATATCTACTCACTTAGAAAAACTTCAGCATACACGACTATTTGCTGCAATATTATATAAAATGGGGGATTATTAAATACAACATTGGCTACTCCTGGGGAGATATTATATGGTAAATAAAGGGAGTAAATACACATTGTATATTATATGACTTTGGTTTAAATTAATTTATATTTAAATATGACTAAGCACAATATAATGCTTTTCATGTCACTAAAAAATAGCATATATTTAAAAAAATGAATATATATATATATATATATATATATATATATATCACAAAGAAATCAATCATTTGGAATATTATAAGCCAAGCTTAGAGTGTGAATATCATTGAAAACTGGGGCAGGGAGAGAGCAAAATTTAGTTAGAAAACCCAGATATAATGACTCAGATCTACCATCCCAGACGTAGGAAGCTGAGGCAGAATCACCACTTCAAGGCCAGCGAGTGACACTCAGTTAGACCCTGTCTCAAACCCAAAAGAGATTGAGATGGAGTAGATGGGATTTGCATTCTTCCTGAAATACGAAATATGTTTTTAAACAAGATGTAAAGTACAGAGCTCTACTTATGTTTAATGTATAGATGATGACTACAGCTAATGACAACATCATACTCTTGAAGAATGATGAGATCAGATGTCACGTGTCCTCACCACAAAGTCATTGTCCGCACAACACAACAGACACACACACACAACCTCTCCACAAGGCATACATATTTCAAAACATCACGTTCCACAAGATGAATGCATACATGTGATTTTTGCAAGTCCATTTTTAAAATTAAAAAAAAAAAACTTGAATGTTTTCAACAGAGCATATGTTTAGCCAAAAAAAAAAAAAAAATGGCTGAAATGATGTCCAAACGTTAAAGTGGACTGGGTGCATAGTTCAGTGGTAGAGAGGCCTTGCTTATCACACACAAGCGCCTAGGTTTACCTCCCAGCACCAGAGTTGGGGGCGGGGGGGTGCTTCAGAGGTTTTCCTGAGTGGTGGCCAGTGTATATCTTTGAGGTTATTTTTATATATACATGTTTGTGAATATAAGTGAGTTTTTCAAATTATTGAAGTTTAATGATGATGATGATGATGATGACGATGATGATGATATCAAAAGTGACTATTATAGCTGGTTACTCAGTCATAGGGGAGAGGCAAGCCCAACCTAAAGATGTCTGACTTCAGGGAAGCAAGAGTACTCCAGAAATAAAAGAATTTTCTGTACTCGGAAGGCCAACTCGCTAACTAACCCACTAATAGATGAAACATTAGTTTAAAACCCTTTATTAAGCTGTAGGCTCACCTTGGAAATCAGGGAGAGCGGACCTTTGAAGAAATGAGCAGAGCCAGGAGGTTTTTGTGATTAAACATTACCACATAATTTGTCTTAAACACGTTTCCTTTTTAAAATGTCAAGATAATTATATGTTAAATATTATCTTAATAAGCCCTAGAAATCCAGGTTTTAATTATACAAACTTAGGAAACATAAGCTCCTAGCCTCACATCTCTTGCCTCTGGCACCATGGAATTGTGGGGGTTACACCAAATCCCCCATTACCTGGTCACAGGCTAGCGGGCAGTGTGACATTTACTTGGAAATGATATAGGATAATCTCATGATAAGTAACTGCACTTTTTCCATTGTGCTTCTCCTGTAAGGCCATAAATAAGTGGAACTGTGCTCCCTTGATTTATGTTTATAACTATTATGATGATGATTTATTTCGGGTTGAGTGCTGACAGTGTACTGAGTGCTACACCAGGCTCATAAGAAGAAATGGCTATGCCCCGGAGGCTAACATACCAAGACAAACACTTCAGCCATAAAACACACCAGCTAAGGGATGCTTACTCTCTGCAGAGCAATGCTTCTCCGGGTTTATATGTAGGTGGAGAAAATCTCCTCCTTCTCAGGGAAGGAGGTTAATGGTCTTTGAAAGTCTTTGAAGCCGGTTCCAATAAAGATTTCAGATAATGGTAGAGAAACCCAAAAGTGGGTGCTCTGAGAGCACTGAGAAGATGGTGGGGGATGGAGGGTCTCCAGGAAGCAAGTGTGGTACCGGGTTCAGTGTTACAGTTATAAGATGAATTATAAGATGGCCCTACAAGGTCAAAGCTAGACCGAAGCTAGATAAAGCAGGGTGACTTCAGATTCACAGCAGGTTAAACCCTTTTGGAAATAATACAGAAAGAGAACCTTTAACAGTTTAAACTGATGCTTCAAAACACACACCTCTCCAAGCACTTGCTTGAGGGATATTATTAGTTCATTTGGCAAAAACAAAATCATACTTGTAGACAATTGAGTTTGAAAAGTACTGTTTGTTTTTTGTTTGTTTGTTTGTTTGTTTTTTATTTTTGTTTTGTAGGAATAGTTTTTATTGAATATACTCTTCATTTACATTTCAAATGTTATTCCCTTTCCCAGTTTCCCCCTTCTCAGAAAGCCTATTAAAAAAGGTCTCAAGTAGAGAACTTATGACTGATATTTAACTAAATAGACACCCCCATCAAATACCCTTCCAAAGAGCTATGCTTGTACACATAGACAAAGCTGCTCTGAGCCAAAACCCTCGGAGAGTGTTTAAAATGAACAGCGGAGATGCTGAGTGTAAGTGGCAATTGTGAGTTCAGGCAAAGATAAGGCATTTATGCCACGCCCTCTAAGGTTCCGGGAACATTGCAAAAGAGGGAGTGGGAGGTTTGTAAGAGCTGGAAGACAGGGTGAAGGTAGTAAAAATGTCATCTTTTGAAGGGATACAGTCATTGCAATCATTAACTCACAACTGTGCTCACCTGCTCTGGACCCACCCAAGGTCAGCCCCATCGCCAACCAATCACGGAAGGGGTCAGGGTTCACCAGGTCCTTTGCTTTACTACTGAACTATTAGATCCTGACAAATGCCAGGAGAGGAAGAGTATCTGTCTTTAGTTGTGTACTCATTGTTGATCACACCAGGATCCATCAAACAGTTCCTGTAGTCACACAGACAGTCCTAAATAAGCACAGTGACGGCTAATTAAAGAAAGCATCTAATTGAGGGATACCCTTGCAGTGTCAGGGGATGGGTCCGTGACTATCGTGGTGGGGAGCATGACAGCAAGCAGGCATGGTTCTGGAGCAGGAGCTGATAGCCACACAGATTGGAAACAAAGAGTGAGATACTAGGTCTAGAGCTGACTTTTGAAACCTCAAAGCCAGTGGCACACCTCCTCCAAGGCCACACCTCTTCATCCTTCCTAAAAGAGTCCCGCCAAGCATGCAACTACAAGCCTACAGAGGCCATTCTCATTCAAACTACCAAGGTGACAAAACAAAATCAACAGACAAGAACATGAGAGAGATTTGTGGGGAGGAGGGAATAAAAGAGATGGTAAGAGATGGAAGAGCATCGGAGCTGGGGGTGAGAGCAGCCAGTGTGTGTTGTGTAAATGGGTGAAAATATCTAACAACAGATAATAACAAGAAACAGAAGGATCACTAATGCAGGGGTTGTGAGAGGCATCAAGTGGGTCATAAAAGTTGTCATCCTCTAAGTTTAATCACAGAACAGTTTAAGGAAGCTCTTCACATAACTTTTCTAAGATACTCACAGTGGAAATCACAAAGTTGTTTTGCCAAGATCAGCTTTGATTTGGAACTGAACTTCCAAGCTGCCTCCACCGTGGTAGTTTGGGAGAGCCGTTTCCCCATTGTAACCCTTGTGACAAAAGCTGGACCTTGTTATTCCTACCAGCTGAGTGAGTCCCAGCTTCCCTCTTCTAACTCAGAACTTCTGTGCCTTCTAAACACAGAAGGAGCAGGAAAGGAAATTAATGTAAAATGAGTCTACACATCTGTGGTAGCCAGATTCCTTGATGGTCCCCCTTGATTCCTGTCACCTGGTTTTCCTGCCCTGGGGTACTTTCCTCCCATGATAAATAGAGCTAACCTGTGGCCCTGATAGAGTGTGACTGCCAAGGTCATGAGCAGCACTGAAGCTTCTACCTTGCTGTGTTGGATGGCTTGCTCTGGGGAAAGCCAGCTACCATGCGGTGAGACCACTAAGCAACCCATGGAGGGATGCATGCAGTAAGGACTGCAGTACCTACAGACGCTCCAGTGAGTCTTTCTGGAAATACCACATGAAGTCTTCAGATAACGACAACTCCGCCAACATCGTGACTGCAGCCCAAGACCCTGTGCCAGGGCCACCACAAAATTTCTGGCTCACAAAAACCACATAAGATAGTGCGTGCTTACTATTTTAATCCAGGTTAAAGGAATTTGTCCATAAGTCTCATGAGAGCATCATGATCCAAAGAGACTGTCAACTAAGGGAGATAGTAGACTGATGTGTATAACTGAGCAGTAGGGGAGCATTATGTCTGAACTGTGAATTGGGGGGGGTAGAAGAAGAGGGAGAGAAAAGACAGTGCTATATGGGGTTTTGGGTAGGGACTGGAAAACGATTTGTTGGTTTCCATCACTCTAACAAAATACCTGAGATAATTAACTTATAAAGAAAAAAAAAGGGCTCACCATTTTGAGGCTCCAGTCCATGGTTGACTAGCCTTGTTGCTTTAAGCATATACCAAGGCAGAAGTTAGATCATGGTGGTAAGATGTGGCTGAGTAAAAAGGTTCCATCATCCCCTCATAGAACCACCCTAAGGACAAAGCCTTTAACACATAGGCTTAGAGTGGGAGGAATATGCACACTGAAGCACCATTCCCAGTATGGACCTTTGGAAAACATGTGTCTATACAGCTGAATATAGACTTCTAGATGGAGGTGAAAGTCCGAAGAAAAAATAAGCCAAGTCTTTAGACCATAGATCTAACCCAAAAGCACGGAGGCCTAAA
This sequence comes from Apodemus sylvaticus, assembly GCF_947179515.1. Taxonomy (NCBI): domain Eukaryota; kingdom Metazoa; phylum Chordata; class Mammalia; order Rodentia; family Muridae; genus Apodemus; species Apodemus sylvaticus. Next base: position 117,327,825 of record NC_067475.1, on the reverse strand, counting down.
CATGTACCAACCTATTTTTGTGATCTTTTCATTTACAGTGAAGATCTTTAAAGAACTCTTTAAGGAAGAGTTGGGATGATTTTCTCCCATTGCACCAAATTCAGAAATAGCCCATGACCAATGATCCATTACAGCTGCCAATAGAAATAAATTTACTTGAAACTTTGCAACAGACTCAATACACAGTCTTGCCCCTGGAAAGGCACATAGCGGTCATCAGTATTCCTCTCCAGGCCCGGACCTGGTGGATAATTACAATTAAGCTTCAATGGATTAGCTGCCAGAAGGACAGTAGAGAGGGAAAGGTACCTTCCAGCTCGACTTTGTCTTTCACAACAAATTTTAGACATGTGGGTTGGTTTGGAATTTGGTTCTGATTTTCTTCTCCTCCACAAAAAAAAAGTTATTCTCAATTAATTTAGAGGCACATCAAAAAAAGACAGCACGTTGTGCTTGATGGCAGAATGAATAAGGTCTAGAGTGACTCTCTTCTCTGTGTTAGAAATTCAAGGGTCACTGCATTACTTCCAGAGCCTCTAGTTTACATTTCTCAATTAAGAGATAATCAGGGTGTCATTACGAGTAAAAGCCATTGGAATGACCTTCTGGCTGTCTATTTTAGCCAGCAAATCTGTGGGGAGGGCCTGATGGGACACATGACAAGAGAACAAGTCGAGTTTTAGCGATGATAAATAAGGATAATTATCACACTTATTATCTGATAAATAATTTATTGTGAGTTGCCATTCATCCATCCCACACCGACTCCTGGATGAAAGCGCAGCCCGAAGAGTGACTTCCCCAGCGTTCCCCGCGACATGTCAGACACTCTTGTCTGCAAAACACAAAGGAGGCCTTTACCTGGGATAGAAAGAGCTGTCATTGCACCCTTGATCATTTTAATCGACACAGATAAATTATGCCCCATAATAAATGGTAAGTCAGTACTTCTCGCTGCCTTTTAAAAGGGAAATCTACAAGAAGCCATTTGAAGGAAAGCCACGGGCCAGTACTTGGAGGGTCTGCTCTTGTTTCAAATGCTGTCATCCGTTCTTGCTAAAAGGCATTAGCTCATGCATTTTAGTCAACACCTAAAACACATCCCGACAGAGTGTGTCCTCTTACGATAGGATAATTAAATTCTTATCACAGAACTCTAGAAACTCAGTTGTTGAGGATTGGCTGAATTTGTAAACCTGATTGTAAATGCTAGGGTGCAGTAGCAGATGCTGCACCTTTTAACTCTCTTGGCTCCTCATAGGCCTCACAGGCATGCGCACAGTAGGTTCAACTCTGGCAGTAGACGAGTAAGGCAGACATGTCATTTGGATGCACAGGTTATATTTCTGACTTCAACTATTGATTAATTTAATATAGGCAATACTGCTCAAAAAGAAATGCCATCTCTCTTTTTTTATATAAATTTTGTTCTTTTTCAAAAGTAGAGTTTGGGATAAATCATTTGATCTTCTGTTGCCTCTCATGCCAAGGAAATAACTCCTTGTCTAAGTTTGCTCTTAGTTTCCTGGTTTCCTCTTCCCTTGGCATCTGTGGTCACTGCTGTTTTTCTATACCCTGGGAACATAATAATCAGTAGAACATTAGTATGGGGCAGAAATCCATATATTGCTATCAGAAAACATGAGCTGAAATTACCTGTTGTGGTCTTCCCTGCAAGGGAAAAGCACTTTGGAAGCACTGTTGGGAATGGGATTATACAAGAGTGTGGGCAATTTGACCAGGAAATTCTTCCTTACAGCTACCCAAATTCCTCCAGCTACAACAGATGCCCATTTCAATTTGCTTTTGAGATGTGGAGGTACACTGGTCTCTTTTATTCCACGGATGGGAGACACTAATGAGGAAAAGGTACTGTGGACCTCTACCATCAGCATTTCCTCAGAAATATGGAGCCAACAAAATGGCTTACTGTTGACTAGTGTCCCTCACTTGGTGTGCCTGTAAGCTATTGTCACTGTGATTAAGACCTGGCCAAACCAACTTAAAGGAAGTTATGTTTAAGCTCATCTTTCCAGAGGTGTATTCGTTAGAGTTCTCTAAAAGACCAGAACCAACAGGATGAAGGAAATAATGCAGAGTCAACAAGCATTAAAAACATCAATAGCTGCCTCACACTAGTTGAGTGGTCAGTGTAGCCCCACAGAGGCTGCCTCACACTAGGGAGACTGACATCCTAGTAGTTGTTTAGTCTTACAAGACTGGGTGCGCAGCAGTTTCAAGCTGGAGCAGAAAAGCCCAGAGATTTCCTGCATAGGTGTTGGTCCTTAGTCTACAATGGAAGCCCAGAGACCCTGGTCCTTGATACCCACTGGTGAAGGAAGCAGCAGCAGCAGCAACAGGGTGAATCCACCAGAGACACTGGAGGGAAAGCCTAGCAAGCCAACAGCAAGAGTCTTTCCTTCCACTGTGCTCTTCTTGTCTGGGCTGCTAGCAGAAGGTGCCTCTCCAGGTCAGGATGGATCTTCCCATGTCAACTAAGCAATCAAGACAGTCCTTCCACTGAGCCTGCTACTCAGGTGATTCAAATTTGTGGCACTTAGACATTAAAACCAAGCATAATTAGATGTTCCAACCCATGGTCACTGTGGGCCGGTGGCGAAGCAGAGAGCATCATAACAGAGAGCAGCTGCTCACCTCACAGTGGCCAGGAAACAGAGAAGGAAAGAAGGGACCCGGGATGAGATACACTACCTCAAGGACGTGACACACCTGTCCAGCTAGGACCCACCCTCTCTCAGTTCATTCATCAATGAATCAGTCCACTGAATGAATGGGCAGCCTTTGTGATCCCAATCTCCACTCAACAAGGAAGTCACAGGCTGAGGATCAAGTTTTCAACCAATAAGCCTTTTGAGGGACATGTGAAATCCAAATGATACCACTCACAGTTGAAAGATCCTTTGTCTACTATCAGGAAATAAGGCAGGTTCAATATCATGGTCCCCAGCTCACAGCCCTGAGAGACCCCAGCCTCACATATCTTATGGAGCACAGCAAGAGAATGAAGGGCTCTCTGTGGCAATGTAATTTTAAGAGATGGGCAGGACCTTAAAACACACGTGGTTTATCTATAGAATGTCTCTAATATTCAGATGCATGTCACAGAATATCTGAGTGAAAAACCATGACTGTTCCAAGAGACATCAATATTTTAATGTCATTAACATAAGAATTCAGGGAAAGAAAATTTTTTCTTTCTCCTGTGTCCCTCCTCACCACATCTTTCTGTGACTATAGTATGGTCAGACCACACACATACAGTTCTGAAGTGAGAAAGAACCAAAATTTCATATACATTTCTTTCAGGTGTGTTCCCCCTTTTTCAAAGATAATTTCCTCCGAAACCCATTATCCAGCTCTTGCCTTCTAGAAGCTCCGTGGAATGCTGTTAAGGAGCACCAGATTAGCAAGGCTTAGCAGAATGCAGAAGGTCGAGTATTCGCCTTGAAGCAAATCCAGGAAGGTTCTTCTGCCAAGATGCTTGAGATGGCTCCGGCACTCCTCACCAAGAACAAAGCACACAACTCAAAGAATTCCAGATACCCTTGGGGCCCTCGAAACTTAGCACCTGTGCTTTGGATCTAGGCAAACAAGAAAACTAAAAAGAGAGGACAAATCACCAGTAAATCTCTTAGGCGTCCATCCACAAATACGAGGAGCCAAGGGAAATAACCAGGAAGGCCTTGACGTGATGCTACCAGAAGGGAATTATGAGCTGGTTGGCATCAGGGAAGCTGTTGAGATAAATCAAGTGAGTGAAATGTCAATACTGAGGAATGCAATCTGTGAGGAGAGGACAAAGGGGTGGGTAAGGAGGACTTGCGCTATAGATCAACAAGAGTGGGACTCGCAAGGAAATACAGATAGATGATAAAGGAAGTGGCGGTGTTGACGCTTTATGAGCTAAGGCAGGAGAAATATATGAAATAAAAGGGAATTAGCAGCAGGTGTCCTCCATGCACTACTAAATCAGGATGAACTCACTGATAAATTACCAAACGGGGATTTGGGGAACAGATACCACGTCCCCATAAATAAATAAAATGTATCATGCAGTATAAATCTCGATGCCCGTGCCTCCCCTCCCCCGTGGCTCCTTCTGCAATGGCCTGAGGTTCCTGGAGTCCCCCTCCATCTTTTCTTTCTTCTGACTCCCTAATAAGCGTGGTCACTTAGACCCCTGTTTAACTTCCTGCTGTGGAGTGAATGACAATATTCTCGGTCCCTAAGGTCCCAGAGGCAGACTCTGACCTCTCTAGGGTTTAAAGACACAATATAAATAAACCAAACATAACTAAATGCTAAGTGACAAGATCACAAAACTCTGCTACTCGAGATTTCAATTACTGAGACATTGTTTAAGGGATAATAAAAAGGAGCAAACCTAGGGTCATCCAGGGATTTTTAGAGCAGCGTTCCTCTTAGAGCCTTGCTTCATAAAGTGGAAAGGGCAGCTGGAGGTGAGGTAATTTGGGCCTGCTCACGACTCATAAGGAAAAAACAATCAGGAATCTCGAGGTGAAGGGCACTTGGGAGCGTGACCTGATTCCATTTGCTATGCCTGACTTGTGCAACTTCTCATAGATACACAAAATAGGGGGAAAAAAGGTGAACCCATATGAGTGAAAAGTTAAAACTCACAGGGGGGAAAATCAGTGGCGCAAAATTACACTGTGAAATGTCGTTCTCTAAAGGGCTTAAACAAGGAGTGTGATAAATGTTATTACTCTGCAGGGCCGTAAGGATGGGGAGGACTCAATCACTGCTCCAATTTTGCCCAACGAGAGCAGAAAGGCAGTTATACGTACACAGACCCTGCTCCAAAGAGCTTTTGAGGCCAAAGGCTGTCGAGGAGAAGCGAAATGGGAAAGCCACTAATACGGCCATCAAATGCACACATAACTTGGGTTCTTCACCAGCTCATGCCCTCTGGGTTTAAAAGCACCATAAGGTCAGGGTGAGTAAAGAACAAATAAAGTTGAAGGTCAGAAAGGGCCAGAGGAAGACAGACAGGGACCACAGAAAAGGCAGCTCACACCAACACTTAGCTTCCTAAAGAGGCTCAGGCAACAGTTGCGGGAACCCAGTAAAGTCCTCCAAGGTCCGGAGAACAGCTGTGCTTCTAATACAGGATAGAGGTCAAAGACTATCCAAATAGCTAGAAATCAGCACCAGAGGTGGGGGGAGGGGTGATCATAGAAAACTTTGCAAAGTTATGTGTGTGTGTGTGTGTGTGTGTGTGTGTGTGTGTGTCCAGTACTGTCAAGAAACAAATATCAGTAAGTGAAAATGTTGCTTTTTGAGCATTTTTCTTATACTTCATTTTCAACCTGGAAAATGGGTTGGTGTCAAGAGTACATAACCCAAGTTAGCCACTCCCCCAGGAGGTTTTCCACAAATAGACATAAATTAAGGGAAGGTTCTCTGTGTACCATTAGAGAGAAGACAGAGTCAAAACCCAAGAAAGGCTTTCCATCCCAAATTCTCCTTGGTGCTTGAATACCTAGCTAAGAACAAGGCTCTTTCAAAGTGTTCTCAAAAAAATCAGAGAAGGCACCAGGGGCAAGGCAGAGGAGCCTGCCTCAGACCAGGGGTCTGCAAATGAACGGCAAAAGTCCACTCTGAAATGGCTGTCCAGCATGCTAGTGTGTTTTCAAAAAGAAAATTACAGAATAATATTTACAGCACGGCCCCATTTTTGCTCTAAGAAGGACATGCTTTAATTTCATATATTTTATGCACAGAGATAAATATCTGAAACAATATACCAAAATCTTTAACTCTTTATTCAGATGAAATCAAGGACTAGAGGGAGGACTTCTACTTTTACTTTTACTTGATTCATTTTTGTGCCCTTTTTATAATAACTGTATTTTTTTTACAACTTTCATAATAATTGCCTTATTTTTATAACTTTAGTATTCTCAGAACTCAACCTTGGGAGTCCCACACTGACTTTTACAGTTGCTTGTTAAAATAACATTTGTCTGTTCAGCTTCCATGAAATCTCTAAAGGTCAAGAATTTACCCTCTCTGTGAAACAGAGAGTGACTGGCTTGATGATTGGGGTTAAGGAAGCAAAAAGAGAAACAAGACATCTATAGACAATGCCTGAGCCGTGCCTGGACCCTGAACCACAGAAAAGTATGCTTTATTGTGCTTGTAGGGCATTACAAAAGTAATTGACGAATTTTGATGTGTCTGTAGATTTAATAGTATCATTAATTTAGCTTGCTGATTTTGACAACTGCACCGTGGTTATGCAAGAATATGTCTTACTCTTAAGAATATTTATGAGAGTATTTATGCACAAGGGGATATGTATGTTTCTTAAGCAAGTCAGAAAATAACATTTAAACATAGATGCATACACAAAGAGAAAGAGGAGGCAAATATGGCTAAATTCAGGATTAAATTTAAATTTGTTTGGTCTGATCTTGAGATTTGTCTGAAAGCCTGAAATTATATCAAGATAAAGTTTTGGAAAATCAGAAAAGCAGAAAGGACGGAAACAAAGGAACTTGCCTCCTCTTCTACTACTGTCTCTAAAGGCAGCAATCTGTCTTCTATTTTGTTTGGTTGATTTCGTTTATTTGCATGGTTTGCGCTTGCTAATAAAACCTGATGTATATTCAGAAATAAAGTTGAGTTCTCAATAATATTTTGTGTGTAATGTAGGTCTATGTAATCATGGGGAGGTGCATGCTGAAGTGTGTGTGTGTGTGTGTGTGTGTGTGCACGTGCATGTGCACATGCTCACAATTGCTCATGCATGTGTGTTTGAAAGTCCATGTGTGTCTATATACATGTGGAAGCTAGAGTTTAGCATCAGGTTTTCCTCCCCCATCCTTCTCCATGATGTTTATTGAGACAGGATCTGGATTCACCAACTCAACTAGACTGACTGGCCATCAGGTCCCAGAAAGTCATCTGTCTTCACCTCCTCAGCACTGGGATCATGGGTGCTTGCCTCACTCTTGCACCCTACCCCCTCCGCCTTTATGTGGGTGCAGAGGACCCTCACCTCATGGTGTGACAAACACTTATTTTTTTTAGGTTTTTTGAGATAGGGTTTCTCTGTGTAGTCTTACCTGTCCTGGGATTCTCTCTATAGACAAGGCCAATCTCAAACTCCAAGATCTACTTGTCTCTGCTTTCCAAGTGCTGAGATTAAATGTATACAACTAAGTCGTGTCCTTAGCCCCAGTCAAAATTAACAACAGACACACTCAAATTTCATGGGTAAATAAAATTTTGTGGGACAGTAGGACTATCTAACCTGCTAGTGGAAAAAGGTTTAGGAATTTCGGATGGTTATCCTGATCATATCTATATGATCAGGATAGAACAGAAGCTGAGTTTACTAGTAGCTCATTCAGTATGATTTTTTTTTAAGTCGGAATTTTGTGATGCAGTAGCTATCCTGCAGTGGAAAATTGCCCCTGGGAAACTACAAGAGTTCATCAAAGGCAGAGGGTCAGAGTCCTCTGTCGGCTATGGTGGAACACTGGTCATATTGCTATGCACCCCATAAATCACAAATAATAATATCCTGAGGCACTCTCTTCTGTATTAAAAGATAAGAACTCTGTTTTTGTTTCCAGAACCATTGCTCTCTCTCCCTGCTTCACACGGCTCATGTAATTCAGAAGATAGACTTCATTCAAAGAATGAAAAATAGGTGAGTCTGAGTCCCGGTGCCTCTCTCCATCAATTCAGCAAGCTGCAGAACGTTATCTGCCTTGTAAGTAGCCCAGCTCCCTCCAACAAGATGGATTTCTTGCCTCCAACAGGTTTGTACTTGGGGGTTTCACCACCAATGGTGTTAAGACTACCAGGAAAAAGAAGTTTGTGCGACAGGAAGTCCAAATATGAACTTTATAGAGTGCCGGTAGACTTCATCTTTAAAGAACAACAACAACAAAAAAAAAAATACATAGCATTTGTAAATGATGAGCCCTTGCAGTAAATTCATAAGGAAACATTCCCAATGCAGCCTGGCAAATGGAGGACCTGCTGAAGTCATCGCCCAAGGGAAAATAAGTTCACAGTCTATGTGCACACAGTGTCCTCAGACTCTACTCACCAGCTGGGGGCTGGGGGGGGAGGCACTCATTAGAAGTACAATATCTCGGGCTCCTCCACAGATACATGGGTCCATGCACATTTTAGCGCCATCTGACATCTTGCCATATAGACTATTGGAGTTTGGCAAACACCGGGCCACAGTATATGATGCAGCAATCTGCCTAGCTTCTGCCTAAGAGAAGTGAGAAGAGGGGACGTGTATGTGCAGGCTCTGGTCCAGGGCAATCAGAGCTACCAAGACTGGCCTCCGACTGACGTCACCCATTTGTCCCTTCAATGGCAGCTCATCCCAGCTTCCCTGACGGTTGGATCCAGGACTGGATTTACCCTAAGTAAAGATCAAGGGCTACAAAGCCTAAAAGTAGGTGTGTCCAAAGGGGGGGGCACTGGGAAGAAGTTAAAAATGAAGCCACGGATGATGCAATAAGCCCACTATTGGTTATCCAGCCAGATGGAAATAAGATCAGTGTGTCAAGGAGACAGCTACACCTTCACGTTCATGCAGCACTGCTCACGGTAGCCAGAATAATAGAAGGTCAAATGAAGGAGTTGTCGATGGATGAAATGAAAAAAGGGAAGCATGGAATAGTCACACAATGAAACATTTTTCAGCCTTAAAATAGAAAAGAAAACATCAGTTAGTTGAGATAGAGTGGGCAAACCCCAAGGGTATTATGTGCTGGGTCTGTGACCCTAACTCATCCATGTGGAGAGCAGAATACTGAGAGGCAGCAGGGAGTTTGGGGCTGATGGGGTGGTCGAGAGTATGGTTTCCAGTTACATCAGCAGAATACATTCAGAAAGTCTGTTGCAGTGCAGAGTAAACTGGAGTTAGTAAGACTGGATTGCATCCTTCTTAAGATCTTACTTTTAGCTGTGCGTGTGTGGGCGGTCACGTGCGTGCGTGCCTCCCACAGGTCCCTGCAAAAGGTGGCATCGGATCCCCTGGAGCTGGAGTTCCGGAAGACTGTGCACCATCTCACATGAGTGCTGGAAACTTGGGTCCTCTGCAAAGGCAACACACGCCCTTAACCTCTGAGCCATTTTCCCAGCCCCTATCACAGTCTTCTTAGTGTTTTTAATTGCCATGTAGTAATTGAACCTATTTCTGCAGTGCATGGTCACTTTCAATACATGAAAATAACGTGTCTTGATCAGATTTGAGTAACTGGTGTGTCTGCTTGACATCTCTTTGTGTTATAAATGCAAAGTCCTCTCTGCTGGCTACTTTGAAATACTCAGCTAATGGCTATCACCGATAGCATCCCACCCCCCGACGTAAGAGGCTCCTCACAGCCAGCTGTACCCACTAACCAGCCTCCCTCCATTCCTTTCTTCTCTTGACCCTCCCCAGGATCTCTGCCATCCCCCTATTTCTTCGAGGCCAGCTTCTCAGCTCCATCTATGAGAGCGTACAGTGTCTTTCTCTGCATGACTCAGATCACTTAACCTCATATCTTCAAATTCCAACCCTGTTGACACGTGAAACAGAATTTCACTCTTTGTGGCTAAAATATACGCCGTTGGGTATCATCCCCCAAATTCTTTATCCATTCACACAGTGATGGACATCTAGTCTCATCCCATTTCTCGGCTACTATGAACAGTACTGCAATAAAATTGGGACTTTAGACATTTCTTTGACATACCGACTTCAGTTCCTAGGGGTTAATCCAGTAGGAAGCTTGCTAAATCACCTGGACATTCCGCTTCTAGCGTTTTCAGAAACCACCATTCTCTTTCCTATAACAGCAAGCTCCTTTACATTCCCAGTACACTGGCGTACACCCCTCTCTGGACCCTATGCCCGTATTGATTATCTTCGCCTTTTGTTCATAACTATTTTAACTTGCATGAGAGATCCGCCCCCCACCCTGCCTCACTGAGCATTTTACTTGCTTTTCTCTGATGATTGGTGAAGTTAAATTTTTTTCCCCAGGGAGCTCATTTATTTTTTTGAGAAATTTCTATCTGGGTCATTTTCCCATTTTCTTGTCTGATTATTTGGTTCTGTTGTTCTTCTTCATGTGTTGTTGATCCAGGTTCCTCGAAGGTTCTGGAAATCAATCTTTTGCCAAATGAAGAGACTGTGAATGTTTTCTTCTGCTCTGTAGGCTTTCCCTCCTCTCTGTAGACAGTGTCCCTTGTAGCACAGATTTTGAGTTTGATGGAATTCTAATTGTTGTTATTTCTTTGGTTGCCTATAATTTGGGGGTCAGAGTCCAAAAAAAACCCTTGCCGAGACCAATGTTCAAAGGAGTTTTCTAGTAACTACTCAGTTTGGGAGGTGGAGCTCACACTTTATCGTTTTTGATACCGGCGTGAGATGGGTGTGTGCTATAGTGTCTTTCCTCTGCATATAGGGGGGTCCAGTTACCCCAGTGCCACTTAATGAGGCCGCGCTTCCCCCAGGACATATTCCTGCTGGCATTGCTGAAGAGCAGCTGGAGGGCGGTGTGTAGACTTCTTCCTGGGCTCTGCACTCTGTCCTATTGGCCCATTTGACTGTCTTTTTGTCAGAAGCTTGCTGCTCCTATAACATACAGTATGTTTTAAATTTCAACATTATAATGCCTCAAGCCTATTCCCTTTGGCCAGGATTACTTTGGTATTAGGGAGAATTTTGTGGTTTCTGTATATAGTCTTGAAAATTGATAAGATAGGGGATTTTAAGGGTTTTTACACACATACACACACACACAAAAAAAAAAAACACCATATTATTATTCTGTGAATAGACTTAATTTAGCCATTCCACATGTATGTGGGGGAGGGAGGGGAAGGGAGAGAAAGAGATAATAAATATATGATTTAACAAGCTCTTTAGCAGACAGACCTAGAGAAACTAAAGTCACCACATCAAAGAGATATATGCGCTCCCATGTTTACTGCAATCTTGTTCACAGTTGCCAAGAAATGGTATTTCCGCAGATGTCCATCACTGGATAGATTAAAAAAATGTGGAATATACTATACATCTATAAATATACCATATAATATATATATAAATATATATGCAGATTGTGTATATATGTTTACAGACATATATTTCAAGATAACATATACATAATAAGCCTTTTCGATATTTCTTTTTTTTTTCTTTTGGTTCTTTGGTTTTTTGGATTTGGTTTTTTTGAGACAGGGTTTCTCTGTATAGCCCTGGCTGTCCTGGAACTCACTCTGTTCAGGCTGGCCTCGAACTCAGAAATCCACCTGCCTCTGCCTCCCAGAGTGCTGGGATTACAGGTGTGCGCCACCACCGCCCGGCGCCTTTTCAATATTTCAATCAAATTTTTTCAAATTAGAGCAAAAATAAGAAAGTGTTCAAGTGTGAGGCGATTCTTTGCAGGCCTCTGGGCTACACCTGAAGCCTCTCACAGCTGCATCCCTATGCTATGTAGAACCCCAGCCTCCAAATCTAACCGGCCTGTTCCACTGTGTTTCTGTTCAAAGTCCCAGTCTCTGAAGAGCTTCCCAAAGTGCACACCATGATGCGTTTGTTCCCAGCATACGAATCTACCTTGTGTCCTGGTTACCTGCCACGTGGTGGGTCCCAGACATCTGTTAAGTGATTTCTTAGACCCCACACCCACTCAATGACGTCTGCTCTGTTTGTTATTCCTGTTGAAAGCTGCCCAGTCAGTTGGGATGCCGTGCCACTGAGCATAGTGGTCATCTCCACTGACTAGAACCATGTCTGTCGAAATGCTGCCACGTCCCAGTTAGCAGAAAGGTATTTGGCTGGGCCTGGACGTCGCCAGTGGCACCACTGGAGGGGCACCGCTGAGCTGTTCTAACTTTCCTTGGCTGAAAGGTATAAAAACTGCAGAGATGAAGGGGGGTACTATATGGCTCAGTGGGCAAGTGCTTGCTGTGCAAGCGCAAGTGCCGGGTTTGAAACCCCAGCAACCACATAAAAGCCAGACGTGGCCACACAAGCTTGTAACACAAGCTCTTGGGAAGTGAGGAGAGGCAGACAGGCAGAGCTCCAGGAGTTTAGCAGCTAGGCTGCCTACCTGAAACAGGACGCTTCAGGCACAGGGAGAGATAGAGCCACAAATGAAAAAAGGTGGGGAGCTGCAGGAAGGTCCCAACACTTTCCTCTACACATGCACAAACAGATGCATACGCCTAAATGTATGTATACAAATGTATACGTGCACAAACATGCGAGTATACACGTACACTTTTTCAACCTGAGAAAACCTGTACAGGCTATGCTGAGCCATCTCACTGAACTGTGATGACTTTCGTACTTTAGCTTTAATTCTCAATCCACGTTCTGCCTGAGACCACAGGTGGGCTTTGAGTGACATGCCACCCGGGACCGAAACCCTGAGGTGAAAGGTCATGCTTGTCATCTACCTCCTTTCTTCCACAGGGGTGAAATCTTCTAGCTCACAAGCACAGGGAACCTTGGTATTCATTACTGCTGTGATAAATGCCCACAAGCTTGGTGACCTAAAGCAGGAGAGATTTACTGTCCCAGTCCTAGAGGACAGAGCCCAGAAGCAAGGGGTCCCCCCCACCCCCCCCCCCCCCCGCTGTGCTCTCTTCTGATTTTCTGGATCCTTTGTGCAAATAGACCTTCTAGAAGCTCTCTTCCCTTCCCATGCTCTAGATTGGTGCCTCACACAGACACGTATTAGCCCCAGGAAAGGATATATAGGTTCGACTCACAACCAAGAGATCTTCAGCTACCTTCAAAACTGAGTTCAGACTGCATGGCATTCTGTGTGTGGAGAATTGCAGATTAGCTTTGCAGGACAGACCATTGGGTTTAGTGGCCACTGTTTAAAAGATTGTCAGTTCCAATTCTGTCCCAGAAAGCTGTGGATCCCCACAAAGTGTAGAGCCACATCACAGTTCCTCCTTCATCTCCTTCTCCAACTGAAGCCCACAAGCAGACATTTTATCTCTAACTGGACTTGGAAACCAATACAAAGGATTTTCATGTTTGTGAATCAATCTTATCCTTGAAAAAGAAGAAAGGACTCAGACACCATGAGAAAGACCACATCAAAACAGAGGCACAGAGGGGAGTCACTGGGCCTCAGGTAAGAACCACCTGTAGCCCCCAGAAACTGAGAGAGGCAAGGAGAGAACTGCACATGGTTCTTTAGAAGGGAGCATGGTGCAGGGACCCCTTGCTTCTGGGGTCCTTCCTCTATGGACCGGACCCTCTTCTGGGGTCCTTCCTCATTTGACAAAGCAGAAACTAATACAAAGGTTTCCTGTGCTTGTGAGCTGGCCTTGTCTTTGAGTTATTCCCGGGCCCAGCATTGTTACTTTCCACTGTCGCAACACATCTTCCACCTGTTGAGTGAGCTTGGCCAAGCCCTGTCACACACACTGTCCCTATCTCCTCAGCTAATGCTTACAACAACATAAAGGGAACATCAACAGTCACAATTTACTCACTAAAGGTCTGGCGTTTGCTAAAAACCACATAAAAAGTACATGTTTGAGATAGAATCCAATTCTAAACTCTATGTTCTCTCTTCTAAACTACAGCAACATAGAAACTATGGGTCTGTTTCATTCTCTAATTTCTGAAAGGGGAAATATAAACAAATCAAAACGATCCTTTCATGGCTCCATTTCCAAAGGAAATTAGAGTCTGTCCCAGGCAGGATATCTAGTTTTATCAGGACCAGAAACTGCCTGTGACTTGCCATTTGAGGAGCAGGAGATGAAAGGCCACAGGATCTTTGGCTAACATCATCAAAGGGCCTTTAGGAGTCACCTGGACCAAATGCATCCTGGCCTGCACACTGCCCTTGAAGCGACAGAAATCCACTTTCCCAGGAAGCTGCCTATTCTACCTCAGCTGTTCTCTCCCACGGAGCCAAAACAGGTTCCATTTCCTCCTGGGAAGTCATATGGAGCCATTCCAAATCCTTCCCTACAAGAGCCTTGGAAGAACTGCAGTTAATAAATAAGACAGACAAGACCAGAGACTGCTCTTTGGCTGCGAAAGGGGCTCGATCTCTGATCTCTTCCATGTACACTACAATGTCTGGTCGAGTCTCCACCCTGGGTGGTCTTCCAGCCACACACTAATCAGACCTGGTTTGACCATAACGAAGGAGCCCACGACAGGTCTCGGTCTTGTGTTTAGCTGTGTGGCTGGGGCATCTCCACCCCTCTCCATCTTGATCGCAGCCCCGGCCCCACACTCTGTTCCAAAACGCCATCCATCTACCCAAGGGTGGCTCTGCTGCTGACAGCACACGAGTGCTCACCCTCCCAAGCCTTTTGCCAGCCCACTCAGCCACCTGCCTCGGAAGGCTCCCATTTTGAAGTGGCAATGCGATTCATCATGTTCCACAGCCCACGCGGCCCAGGGGGAAATTAATGACACTGACTGTTCCTGCTTCAGAAGCAACTCAACTAGACAGCAGCCTTTGCAACAATGTTCTGCAAAAGAACACCCCATATTTGGTCTTCAGTAAGAATAGGGAAAGTGGAACTGGGGGAGTGTGTGTCATGCATGCACACATGCATGTGTGTGTGTGTGTGTGTGTGTGTGTGTGTGTGTGTGTGTGTAGAAAGAGAGAAAGAGACAGATAATATACATACATACATGCACTCATGTGTATTCATATATACACATATATACATATATAAACACATATATGTATATACTTATATATACACACATGTGTATATAGATATGTGTATATATGTAATGAAGTGCAAAGCCATTTGTCTAACAGTCACAGAAGGACTCATGCTCTACCGAGCCATATAAAAACTGTGGTTGCCCTTTCAGTCAGTGCTTAAGCACCTCCCAGACACGCAAGGCTAGGAACAGAGAAAAGCTTGATTTAGAATCTCGGCCCAGCCCCTGTGGTTTGCAGATTGGGAATTCCAAAGCCAATCCAATGTGAAGGGAAACAGCACAAGGACAGAGGCGTCCTCTCCGGTCATCCATCACCCACTCCCGGTGCTTTGCTTCATTTCCTGCCCACCAGACCTCAAGAATGAAAACTGGTGCCGTCTCTCTCCCTCCCTCCCTTCCTACCCATCCACCTCTCCTTCTTGTTTCAAGATAAGCCAGTGAGTCCTGGTCTTCATTACAAACAGCTAATCCCCAATCCCCATGCAGGAAAGGCAGTGAGATTAAACCAGCTGTGCGCACTGTTCAGGCCACGCCCACTTCCCTCGCTGTCCCCAGTATGCAACAGTTTCTCTATGCTCCTGTCCCGTGTCCCTGGTCCACTCAGATTTACATGCTCTTAAACAGCATACTTCCTCAATTCGGTTGCCTAACGTGTCCATTTACACAAACACATGTAACGATTTTGAAAGTTGGACGTTAGGGTCATGGGTCTCCATGTCATACTCAGAGAAACAGAGACAAAGAAAAGTGACCAGTGGACACCGCGTCTCACTATCTCACTTTCAAATGTGGGAATACGTTGGGCATGGACACATGTGTATTTGGGTACAAATGGAGGCCAGAAGTCAACCTCAGATGTCTCTTCTCTCTCTCTCTCTCTCTCTCTCTCTCTCTCTCTCTCTCTCTCTCTCTCTCTCTCTCTCTCTCCACGTAAGTTAGACCAGCTGAGCAGTGACTCCCAGAGATCTGCTGCCTTGGCCTTCCCCAGCACGAGGATTGCATGCATGCACGCACATGCGCATGCGCACCCTGCCTTACTTTTCAGGATTCTGCCAATGGGACGCAGGTCTTCCTGCCTGCACAGCAAGCACCTCACCAGCCAAGCTATTTCTCCAATGCAGGATTCTTTGTAATAAAACTATATCTTTCTTTTGAAAATAAAACACAAAACAGGCAGTGTTCCAACAGGAAGGAGAAGGAAGCATTCCTCATTTACCATCCTGTGTCCATCACACACACACACACACACACACACACACACCCATTTCTGCTTGCCATGAAACAAAAAGGACAAACAAGCCTTTGTGTTCAGGAGTAAAAAGTCACAGACAGGTACAATGGTGACTGCTTCCACTTCTCCGGGTTCTGAGAACCACAGAACTGCAGAGAACTTGAGACAAGGAGGTCCGGCCCTGGCAACTGAGCTGTGAAGGAGGAACTCACAAAGGCTGAAGACTTGCTCTATTATTGACGAGGCAAAGCCACTACCAGTTTCTCAGAGATACAGCTACTTGGGATCGAAAGAATAAATGTTTACAGGAGTCCTTTGTTCATCCCCCCTCAGTTGGCTCCAGGAAAGAGTTCGGGTGGTTTTTTCTGAAATTCAGCAGACAAGCTATGGCACTAAGGTAGGGTGAAGACAGAATCCATGGGAGTAGTCCACACGTTCAGATCTTAAACTCGAGCTCCACAAGATTGCTCCTTGCTACCTTGCAGAATCAAGACTATAAGACACAGGGAATTTACATTCAGTCCGCTTCCCTAGACTGCTCTAAATTTTGAGTGATGGATTATTTTCCACTTAAAACTTTACTGAGGGAGCGATAAGGACTTGCAGGCAATGGGATTTCGTGGTGCGTGATAGCTTGCGTTTGGGTGGAACCTTCCTTGACTCCACTAGAACTTATTTACTCTTCTCTGGAGACCGGTGCCTTTCCATTGACCATCGGCTGAAAGAAAACAGAGCTGAATTATAAGAAACAGCATAGCAAGGAGAGGAGCTACAAGAGGCCCTGGGGGATAAGTGTCATATATGGGTGGCCTTGTGGATGTGCATAGATACCTCCCAAAAGAATACATCTCACATCTCCAAGGTCTGCTCACAGGCCAGCAGCAACCACGTGGCTAGGAACTTGTCCAAAATGTAGAGTCCCCGTGTCACCAGACTCCTGAGTCAAGATGAGCCTTGACCCCTGGTTGATCTTAATCCACATTAACATTTGATACATAAACTCAATGGTGCAGATATTTAAAATTCAGAGGTAGAACAATTAAGTCATGCCTGGACCATTTGGTTTCCATCATTGGGAAAGTGTTTCCGTTAGCTGTGTTTTGTGTGGGGAGGGTACAATTGGCATGGCAGTTGTTTATTTGTTTGACTTGTGTTGTTGTTTGGGTCTTTTGCTTGTTTGTTTGTGTGTGTGTGTGTGTTGTGTGTGTGTGTTTGTTCTAGAGGGTTCCGTTGCCATCTTCTTTGATCTGCAGTGAAGAACATCAAATGAGAGTTAAATGAAGGAAAGGTGATTTCAGAGCCAATTTGTTTAGTCATCCTTGGCACACAGTGACAGAGATATTCACCCCCCAGGGGGCATAATTGTTCTTGAGAAGTGACTTTGTTGTAGAGAAAACTTTTGCTTCCAGAGGCACGGGCTACACAGCACGGAGCAGAATAGAAATATGGCGATTATCCAGTTCATTTACTTGCTTTTACACAGCACACAAACCAATCCTGGTAACAGGGCTATAAAAACACAATCCAAGGTACCTGCCTCCCCAGGTTAACTGCTAATGTGGCTCAGATAAATTGGATTTCAGCCAGCTTCCAACATCACACTCTGCACTTAAACACATAACAGAGGGAGCTGCATACACAGATGCAGGGAGGGAAGGAAGGGTTCTCTTCACCCTGGATCTGAAGGAATGACCTAAGGCTTAGGCAGATCTCCAGCCCTGTCTGCAAAGCAGTCCTCACAGTTTGGCAGGGAGGCCTGCCCTAACACAGACACAGAGACGGACCGGAGGACAATTGCCGTAGACCTATCTAGGGAGCAGACAGGGACATCAGCAGATCACTCCTCCTGACTGGGTAGCTACACACTCAGGAGTGCATGGAAGAGTCCAACAAGAAAGGGAAGGCTTTGTGGTGTGTTTGTGTGTGTGTGTTAAGGCCATATTCATCCAAACACCTGAAAGACATGTCAGTCAAGGAGGAGGTTTACTGCTCAGAGGCATCTCTGTGACTTGGACATAAACTAAATATAAGCAGAAGTTACAGATAGATTTCCTGGGGGCCTAGAGTCTTTTCTGCTTGCCATTTAGAAAGCCAGTAGATTATGTGGTATTTGTTCAGACTCTCCTAAGCAATAAGGGCTCTTTCAGGTCTATTCTATCTACTGGTTACTTAAAGAGGAGGCAGTACCCCTAATGGGCTCCTGTTTGGACTCTAGGGAGCTCAGACATCCCTGTCATTGCATGCAAATGCTTGCACATGCGAACATCTTTTTTCCTGGGATGAGATCCGTGGTTTTTGTTAGATTCTCATCTAGATCCATGATCCACAAAGGGTTACGAAGCACAATTAAGTAGCTGGGTGTGGTGATGCCAGGCAGGCCAGGGTAGATGAAGACAGATTGTGAGTTCAAGGACAACTAGGACTACACAATGGCTGAGCCTAGTGATCCAGACATTTAATCTCAGCAGTTGGAAAGCAGAGACAGACAGGTCACTGTGAGTTCCAGATCAACCTATCTACATAATGAGTTCTAGATTATACAAGACTACAGAGTGAGAATCTTTCATTTTTTTATTGGATATTTTATTTATTTACATTTCAAACATTATCCCCTCTCCAGGTTTCCCTTCTGAAAACCCCCTTCCCACCCCTACCCTACCCCTGCTTCTTTGAGGGTGCTCCTCCACCCATCCACTCCCACCTCTCTGCCCTGGCATTTTCCTACACTGGGGCATCAATCCTTCAAAGAACCAAGGATCTTTCCTTCTATAAATGTCAGAAAAGGCCATCCTCTGCTACATATGCAGCTGGAGCCATGGGTCCTTCCATGTGTACTCTCTGAGAACCTGTTTAAAAAAAAAAATGGGGGAGAGATGATTTGGTGGTTAAGAGCACCATCTGATCTTCCAGGGGACCCAAGTTAATTCCCTGGAAGCAGCTGACAATTATCTGTAACTCCAATACCAAGGGATCCACTACCCTGTTCTGACCTCCACAGGCACCAGGTACCACACATGGTGCACAGACATACATGCAGACAAACACTCATAAACTTGTAATTAAATCAAACAGGATCTAGGAGCACAGCTTAGTATAAAGTGCTTCCCAAGGCCCTAGTTTCAATCCTTGGGGCCACAAAATAAACAAATAAATGATCCAGATACCAGAAACTGCTGGGAAGGTGATGCTCTCTCTGCCAAGCTCTCACAGGTGACACCGTCCAATCTCCTAAAACCCTAGTGGCTGGTATTAACTCAAAACCCCACCTCTCACGTCAAGGAACCAAGAAAGTTTATTCTGGAGCCAAATGTGAGTGACACGGCCATAGAACGCAGATTCGGGTGACCTGAAAATCCATGTTCCAATATGGTAATGGTTTTATGTACAAGCAGAGAATGTGAATTTCTTTTTTTAATTCAGTGGTGTAAATTCCTGGTAGATGATTATAACAAAAGAGAGAAGCCTCTGCTATGGGTCTCAAACGACTCTGATGACATCCTTAGCCTTCAGGTTAGTGGGAGCTAAGGGTCTGTTTGTACATTCCAAACAGGATTTTACCTGATAGCCATAAGGATGCCAGGTCCCATGCAGAGGTGGACAATGGATGTCTATTAAAAACAGACCATGTCATTGGCTCCAAACCAACAACATCTCTGATCTCCATGGTCATAGACATCCTAGTGATTGGAACGGCCCTATAGAAACTTTAACACAGAGTGTGGTTTTTTCCTAGAAACACCAGCCTGTGCGAGATCACCTGGTACTTTCCCTTTCAGTAGAAAATGAATTACAAGATTACTAAAATAAGACGCAGAAGAGAGTCAGTGTGTGAATCAGTGTAAACCTCGGTGGACCCCTGAGTTTCTGAGCAAGCGTAGCCCAGACGTCTCGCCATGGGAAGAAGCCCATTCTAGCCTGAAGCAATGGGCAGGAAGAGTCTGAGTGGTGGGAAAGAACCCAGTGCTCACAGAGAGGTCCCCTTCCTCCTATTGACTGAGGTAAAAGTCATGAGACTTAAGTGCATCCAAGGATTAAACTTCCAGCCCACTTAGTCTTAAATTTCCTGTCACCCACACCCACTGCAACCAGAGAACAGCTTCTCCTACCACAGACCCTGACATAAAGCTCAGGAGCTGCGTAATGCCAATATCGATTCAAGCTAGTGCATCTGTTTACTCCTAATGCATACCAAGCAGGGAACGTGGGTGGACTGCGGGTCAGGAAGAAGTCAAGAGCGTAGCAAGGGCCTCAGAGCCCAGACGGCCACGTGCAGCGTTCCTGGGAAAGAAAAGGAGCATCCATTAAGTATGTGGGGTTTACTGCATCTCCAGTCCCACAAGGTTGGCCTGGCCTCAACATAAATAATATCTGGAGACTAGACTATTCCATGCACGGTGCAATACATTGAATCAGGCTTTTAGACACGCATGGACTGTTGGGACATCCTGCTGCCTTCTGAAGCAGAAAACCCATTCAACAGAGGGAGGACAAGCAGAGAATCCTATGTAATTGAATTGTGGTCTTAAGTCCCGTGACTAACTGAAGCCAAAGTCCTGTCCCGTGTTCTGGTGCTTCCTCTCCTCAGCCTCAGAGACTCCCAGACACCCATGTGGGCCATCACTGTCAGCCACGAATCCTTCAGCGGTGTTATTTTTAGTAGCTTACTAATACTCTTTCCTAAAAGGTATTAACATTAGTCAGACAAGAACTCCAAGAAAACTTCTCATTGGCTCATAAAAAAAAAATCTAATTCTTTAATAAGCCAGTCTAAGTCAGCATCCCTGAATGGGAATACTGGAGATTTTTGTTTCCCACGAACAAAAGGTAATAAAATATTTAAAAAGTAAAGGGAGGTGTGGTGTTGATCTTGGTGGAGAGGATTGTCAGTTCCTGGAGGGCAGGGCAGGATGGCTGGTGGGCCAATCTAATATTTATTAAGTCCTAGCCATCTTCGCGAACCCTACAAGTAAATGTATCAAAAGGAAAAACAAAGACACATTGCTGCATTTCTCTTTGATGCCTTCTTTCCTTCAAGCTGATTAACAATTTGAACGAGCCACCGCTATTCTAAAAACCAGGGAGTGGAAAGCATTGTATTCTATTTCATGAAAGCAAAAAAGAAAATTCTCTCTCTGCCCCCCCATGTGTGTGTCTATGTGTCTGTGTTTCTGTGTCTGTGTC
The DNA here is from genome assembly GCF_947179515.1 of Apodemus sylvaticus. Lineage (NCBI taxonomy): Eukaryota > Metazoa > Chordata > Mammalia > Rodentia > Muridae > Apodemus > Apodemus sylvaticus. The sequence goes on along the minus strand of NC_067475.1, from coordinate 117,306,679 downwards.
TGTGTGTGTAATAACAACGTGGTGAGCGATGGATGGACTGGGGGGGAAGAAGGTGAGGGACTCACTTCTCCCAGAAAGCATTCCACTTTCAAAGCACACAATGTCAAAAACTGTGCATAATGATGAAGTTTCATACTTAGTATTTCTCAAGCCATGGTTTTGTCTGCAATGGATGTGCTGTCTAAGGAAACCTAAAAAACGAAAGCACACGAGGAAAGGCAAGTTTCTAAGAGTTACTGTCAAGGCCAGCAAAGCACGACTCTAAATAAACTCCTTGCTTGTGCCCACCAGCAAGTCACCTCAAAGAAAGCTCTAAAGTCAGATAATGACTGACCTGGATGAAGGGGGCAGTCGTCCACGGAACACCCACCTTCCAGGGGGTGGAAGTACCCCACAGGCTCCACAGCTCAGAAAGTGCTTGTCATCTTCATCCTGTAGAGGCTGTGTTTTATCAACACGTCTAATCTGGTTTTACATTTTGAAGTCAATACCAAGGGACTCAAAGCCCCTGAAGTGACTGTGGCTCTACAGCAGAAGGAAACCCAGGAGAGGTTTGCTGCGCTCCCTTCCTCCCCCCTTGACTGCTTTCTCCTCTCTGGTCCCCTCTGACTCTCCCCTCTCAGCATGTTCTTCCCCTCAGGACAAAGATTTGCTTCCTGTGCATTTGCATTCGTGTGTTCCTCTGTGTGTGTGTGTGTGTGTGTGTGTGTGTGTGTGTGTGTGTTACACAAGTTCACTACTGCTTCCGACCCTTACATCCTATTTACTGCCTCCTGTACCATTCGTATTTAATCCACTTCTATACATAAACATTGCCTACATACACAGTGACACAGGGTCTCATGTAGCCCAGGCTTGTTTCAAACTCACTATGTAGCTAAAGATAACCTTGCTTTTCTGATCCTCCTGTTAGCCGCTCCTATGCCAGAAAGCTGGGATTAGCATGCCCTACAGTGTCCTCTTTATGCAGTGCTGGCGATCAAACCCAGGCCTCTTGCATGCTTGGTGAGTATTCTCCCAACTGAGCTTCATCTCTAAGGCCCAAACAAGCTGCCTGGTGTGTGTGTGTGTGTGTGTGTGTGTGTGTGTGTGTGTGTGTGTGTGTGTGTTCTTGGCAATTCTCCTGCCTCTGTCTTTTTTTTTTTGTTTGTTTGTTTGGTTGGTTGGTTGGTTTTGGTTTTTTGGTTTTTTGGTTTTTTGGATTTGGGTTTTTCAAGACAGGGTTTCTCTGTATAGCTCTGGCTGTCCTGGGACTCACTTTGTAGACCAGGCTAGCCTCGAACTCAGAAATCCACCTGCCTTGGCCTCCCAGGGTGCTGGGATTACAGACGTGCATCACCACCACCCGGCTCCTGCCTCTGTCTTTTATAACTGTGAACCAGAGTGTCAGGTAACCTAGAACTCACTGTGCTGCCTTGAACTCTGACCTTCCTGCCTTCTCTTCCCTAGTGCTGGGACTGTGGTCCCACATTGCTACACCCAGTTCTGTAGTGTTAGGGTCCCACCCAGGCCTTCATTCTTGCTAAGCAAGCACTCTGCTGACTGAACCTCACCCGCTCTGCTCTCCCTCCCCCCAACAAAAATATCCAGCACTGACTGGCTGGGTTTAAAAGAAATAATCTAAAAGAGGTGATCAGGAGACTGACTGACAGACTGCCTGTCGAGCTGGCTCGTCAGCGGCTCATCTGAGGCTCTCCTTTGAGTTTGGATTCTGGCAGGTAACTAGGCGTAACATGAGAGGATGTTTCTTCCCCGCTTGGAGAACAAAGGAGATTCTCAAATCCTACCACGCAGTTTATTTAACAAGCCTTGTACCAGATGTGGTTTTAAGGGATTTATAAACCCGACTCATTTATTCCCCCTATGAAAAGGGTCCTGTTCTCCCCCTTCCCAGAAGACCGAGCATAGACAAGGCAGATAACGTGCCCAAAGCCGTACAACTGGAAAGCAGCTGTCAGTATGTCCACACATGTAGTCTGGTTTCCGAATCTGTTCTCAAGTTTTTAAACTTATTTATCATATGGTGGCAGGGCATGTGGCTTCACAGGCATGTAGCTTCACAGCACACATGCAGAAGTCACAGCCAGCCAGATGGCTTGCTCCCTGATGACCGGAGTTTGATCCCTGGGACCCACACGGTAGAAAGAGAAGACCCAAGTTCATTTTTTTAACTGCTGCTTAGGAGTTGTCTTTGGCTAAAGGGTTGGGGACGCTTATACCCCTTGTGTATGCATTCTGTCCACTATTAAAGCCAGTTTTCCTCTATCGGGAAAAACTACATTATTTATGAGTCAATCAATTATTACCCTATTTTATGTCTCCTGTTGGGTAAATATTTACCCTCTTGTGCAAATCAAGTATGCCCAAGAATCAAGATTACAGCCTTGCCTCCCACATATATGCTGCTTCAGACCAACCTCTCCCATCCCTTCAGCTCATCCTATTCGGCAGGCGCCATACATAACCATCGCATTCTCTGTGCAAAGAAGCAGATTTCCCCCTGGTGCTGAGAACCCAGTCCTGTGCTAGGCAAGTACTCTCCCACTTAACCAGAGGTCCCGGTCCCCAAAGTAGCTTGGTAGTGGGTATGGTGCTCATGGTGCTCATGGTATTCATAGTGCTCCCAGTGCTCATGGTGCTCATGGTGCTCATGGTATTCATGGTGCTCCCAGTGCTCGTGGTGCTCACGGTGCTCATGGTATTCATGGTGCTCCCAGTGCTCATGGTGCTCACGGTGCTCACAGTGCTTACGGTGCTCACAATGCTCATGGTGCTCATGGTACTCATGGTACTCACAGTGCTCAAGGTATTCATGATGCTCCCTGTGCTCATGGTGCTCACGGTGCTCACAATGATCATGGTGCTCACGGTACTCACGGTGCTCATGGTGCTCATGGTGCTCATGGTACTCACGGTACTCATGGTGCTCACAGTTCCCATGGAGGTGAGTTTTTTTCTTTTTGTTTTGTATATTTTGAAACAGTCTCCCTGTATAGACTAGGCTAGCCTCAAATTCATGATCTGCCCGAATGCTAGGCATATAGGTGGGTGCTATCACACTCAGCAAATATGAGAGGTAGGGGAGGGGAGGAGGGAGGGAGGGAAGAAGTGGGTAGGTAGCCTCTTAAAGAACCCTCCTCAGAGTCTTTGCCCTACTTGTGAGTGAAGTTTAATAGAGCACCAGCTGCAAGCATGCCCAGACAGCTCTGCAGCCCCCAATAGAGAAGCCAGGACGCTGGCACCAAGGAGAATCCATGCTAATCTCAAACCCCACCCCCACCCCCGACATCCTGTGACACTGCATGGCTTCCCAAGTGAACGTGGGCAAAGCAAGCCCAGCAAACAGGGCATCAGAGGGTGACAGCGCTCCCCTCTGCGTGCTGCCGGACTGGCATTTTTAGTGAGATTTCTTCCAAAGCTTTTGGATTTGAAAGCCCAGAGGCCCCAGGATTTTTTTTTCCTCCCTTCAAAAATGGATGGTTCTGCTTTTCATTTAAGGTGCAGTTTAGAAAGAAGCAGCCTGTGAAACCAATTAACTAATTGGAAATCACTTAATGACTGTGGCAGCGTTTTGGGTTTCTGGCATTGGTTCACAGCAGTCAAGAGAAATTGCTTTCCAATATTATGATAAGGTAAGCTGTGGAGGTCTCGCAGGGGGCGGCTGACGTCTGCTGAGAGAAACAATCAACTCTAGTGTGCCCACCAAAATAATGGAGACATTATAACTCGGGGCTTGGTGATTATAAAGTAAAGCAAAACATAAAAATCCAAAGGTATGTGGAGATCTGCTGAGAATATGTGCAGCCAGGGACCTTTGATGTTTGAGAGCTTACAATCTTATACACATGCGCATGTGCACACACACACACACACACACACACACACACACACATTACTCTGTGGAAACATCTCTCTCACTGAGCCAGCCAGACAAGTGTGAAGAGGGAAGTGACAGGCAAAGGGAAAAGAAATAGAGTAACTGCCCACCCCGGAACAATTGTCCAATTAATTGTTTGAGTACGAATACAGTCATTGTTCACATTAGGGAAATAATCTAGCTAATTGCTCAAGAGCTAGTAGAGCCAGAGAAAATAAATTAGCCCAGACACAATGTTTCCCCCATTTGCCACGTGTTTGTTTCAAGGTAGCAAATCTCCTCTTTGCATATTTCCAAAGAGTTTGTTTCATTAGAGCTAAAGCATCACCGCAGAAAACAACCTCAGCAACCCCTAAGGCTTCTAATGCCTTTTGACTTATTTAAGAGGGAACCTGAGTTAGCTGCACAGCCAAAGGGGTTTAAGATGGCACTGAGGTGGCTCTGGTCCAGGGCTTCAGACTTATTTTGAACATGGAAATTCTCTTCATTCCCCCTTGGTCTTAGTTTGCTCAGTGTAGAAGGGTCTGCTAGAAGAGACGTTACTCCCCAATGACGGGATGATGGTCGGATTTCAGGAACATGAAGGTACTACAGATTCTCCAGCAACGATGAACTTTCACATTTGCCACAGTAAGCATGGGCAACAGAAATTCTCCAGGAAAGAGTGGCTGTTGTTTTCTAACAAGAAACATTTTCCAGAGCTGGAGAGAGGTGGCTATGCCAGCAGCTAAGAGCACTTACCACTATCACAGAGGACTGGAGTTAGATCCCCAAAATCCTCATCAGATAACTCAAGACCGCCCTGTTACTCCAGTTCCCGAGGATTCAGCGTCTTCTTCTGGCATCTACAGATACCTACATGAATGTGTGCATATACAGAAAGGAGGGGGAAATCTTTCCTTAAAATGGAAAGTCAGTATCCAGCTTGGTCATTCCACTGTCCGCACCTGGGTTTACTTTAGCCCCAGCTGTATTAATTCAGCTCCCCGGCCCATCCTTAGATGGTTGTGATAATGGTTTAGATGTGAGGTGCCCTCATCAAGCTCATGTCTTCAGCACTTGGTCTCCAGCTTGTGGTGCTATTTTGAAGGCTGTGGAGCCTTTAAGAGGCGGGCCCTGGCTCTCAGAAGTGGGTCACTTGGGATAGACCTTTGACTATTGATTATACCCACCCCTGGCTCCAGTCCCTGTTGCCTGCTTTCGGTCCACTGACATGAACACACCCGTTCCTCTCCCCCCCCCCAAGCCCCTACCCCCCACCCTCTCTCTTTTCGCATTACTGCTCCCCGCAATGCCTTCCCATGGGAGACTGAAAGGTCTGAAACTGTAAGCCAAAATCAACCTTTTCTCCCTTAAGTTGTTTCTGTCAGGTATTCTTGTCATAGGAACATAAAAGTCACTAATACATTTGCTTTGTACTTGGTTATTACCAGAAAGTCAAAAGGATGAAACATGCTCCCCTTGTAATAGATTTGTAAATAAAGACAAGTGCTATTTGCATAAATCACTATGCCAAGCATTAGACTACATAGCACTTTCTTCTGTGTCTTTCAAAGATGACGTCCCTAGAAGCCTTTTACACATGAAAACTCTTAGGGTAAAAAGGCAGCATTAAAGTCATAATAAAGAGATAGGTCTCCCTTTAAAAACTATTTCATTCTGTGTTGGGGGAGATGTTATGCTTATTTCTTTCCTCGTGTCTTAATCTCCAGCATGCATTCCAGAAGGTGGAATATTTATATTCTATATTCATACCAAGATCCTATTGAGGCATCAATGCTGATGGTCTGATTTTTTAGTTGCCGATAAGAACTGATCAATAGAATTGGGAAAGTGGCTCCAAGGATAGGAGCACTTGCTGCAAAAGTCTGATCTCCAGCACTCACATAAAAAGATGGGTCCAGTCATGCCTACAGCCCCAGCACCATGGGCAATAGACCAGAGGGACACTGGAGCTTGCTGGCTGCCAGCCTCGTTCCAGATCCAGTGAGAAAGCCTGTTTCAAAGGAATAAGGCAGAGAGTGAAGGAGCAGTGCATCTGACATCCTCCTGTAGACTGCACACACGTGTGGGCCTAGGTTCCTATACACACACTCAAGTGCATTCACCACACACATACACTATTGAACTCCATGCACACACACACACACACACACACACACACACACATCAGTCACTAACACAGAACAACAAACCTGCTGTAAAACCTCCCTAATGAACGCAGCACCTGGAGGTGAAGGCTGGAGGATCACCCTCTCCCCATAGCAAGTTCAAGCCCAACCTTGGTTAAGTGTGACTCTGTCTCATAGCAATAATAATAATAATAATAATAATAATAAATAATAATAATAATTTCCCAGACATGAAATAAAAAGAAAACATTTTAGTCCTCTTAGTAAAAAACAAACCTCCAATATTTCAAAGGAGAAAGTCTAGAAACTTAACCTGAGTTAGCTCAGAACATTTTCCAGGCTGGCTTAGCCTAAGAAAAGCATGCAGTCAACAGATAAACATTCCAGGGCTGCCCGGGCTACATTGCATTGCAAGGTGAGGCTGCTCCCGAGAAGGCAGGCTAAAGGCCAGAGCACAGCCTTGTTTGCAAGGCTCTGAGCTCTGGAGCTTAAATGTCCCTGTTTAACAAATGGTGAGGCATTTAGCCCATCGCAGGAAGACAAGACCAAGGCCAGCGTCTAACAATAGCTCTCCTCTCTCTGAGTCCTTGAATTAGAGAATGTTATTACGAAAAGGAAATATGCTTTTATCTAGGTTGTTCCTTTCCCCCGTGCTCATCTGCAGCATTGGCTATAAGCTCACAGTGCGTGGTTAAATTGGACAATTACCAAGCGAGAAGTACATAATTAATGAACAGTCACTATATATGTTTGGAAAACTGTGACCCAATCACGGAACAGATAGCACTACCGCTGAAATAAATTACTTGTTCTACTCATTACCTGATCAGCATTTGTTTAGAAGTTCCTCGTGCCCTATCAAAATTCTAATCAGTTCTATTTAAATTACAATTTTTTTTTGCACAGCATTGTTAAAAATGCTAATTTATGCTTAGAACCGAACTGCTTTATTTCTTACCTCCTGAAGAAACGGATAAACTAAGAAAAACACCCTTCTGTGGGGCATAGAAGATTCTCGAGGGTTCAATGACTATTGGATTTTGCACTTGCCGAAGCACATTCTGCAACTAGGAGATGGGGAAACAGGAAGGATGTTCAGGTCCTCCCACGGCCACGCCCTCGTTTCTAGGCGACCAGGGACCCAGCACCGTTACTACAGCATCAGCCACCACCCCTGAGACTCTGCATTCAGGGATGGGACCAGCTTGACGAGGGAAAGTCTTAACTGCTGACGCAAAACATCTTAAGGATGACCATGGTTGCTTCAATCCCTAGGCAACCTTCTTGAATTGGGAGGAACATCTCCAGGCCCAGTATCCCTCTTGCTTAGGATGATGTGCCCAGCGGCCATCCTATAGTAACTCCTAGTAACTCCGCATCTCTTTTCTGCCATTCGTTTGGTATCCAAATTGAGGGCCAAAGTGGTACTCTAGGCAAGGAAAGTGACCTCACCCAAGGAAAGACTCAGCGCCATTTTCACTACCTCTACCAAACAAGGGTTATAGAAAAAAAAGACAAACAAACAACAATAAAAAGCAAAAACAATAGCAATCAATCAAAACCCTCCTGGTCAAGAGAATACTATCTCTGGCTTGAAAGGAGACCTAACATTCCAGCTGGGGCCAAGGTCTGCCCCCTAGGAAGGCAGGTTCGCCTCTCTCCCTGCTGCAGAGGACAGGGAGAGTAATGAGTCCTGTGCTGAGACGCTGTACTTTTTCTCTCTTGCCCCGAGTACAGTAACTTGCAGGGCCACGGAGCGAAGGCATGGAAGGTTGCCTGCCTAAGTGTAATTTCTCCCTTCCTTCTTCCTCTCTCTTTTCTAAACAGGTTTCCCCAACACTCTGTGCTCATTTTTCCAACATTCAGAACTTCTTCACCCTCTCCCGGAAGCGTCCCTCCCTGCCCTGTGTCTGACCTCCATGCAGTTTAAAAAGTCATGGTTTGAGCAGGGCAGCAATGGTGCACGCCTGTAATGCCAGCACTCTGAGAGGCAGAGGCAGGCAGAATTTCTGAGTTCGAGGCCAGCCTGGTCTACAGAGTGAGTTCCAGGACAGCCAGGGCTACACAGAGAAACCCTGTCTCCAAAAAACAAAAAAAAAGCAAACAAAAAAAAAGTCTCTTTTTTTTCCCTCTCTCTTCTGTCCGTCTCCTCCGGGCCACTGCTGATATTTACAGTTTACCTGCCTTGGGGCTTTCTCTTAACCACAAGCAGATTTTTCCTTTTGAGCGTCCATGTGAGTCCATTCATAGATTCTCTTATTGTGAAACTGAGAGCCCCCCAAGAGTGGGCCCAGACACCCCTGCATCACAAGGGCAGGCGCCTGCCGTTTACCTAGGATCTGGAAGAGCTCAGAATAGGGAGAAGATTGAGAGCGGTATTCTGGAAGTTGCTAGAAATCTGCTAATGAGATCTTACAGGTCACAGCTTCCGAGCTGAGGGTACAGCCTAGTACAGAATTTGCCTAGTGCTTCAGAAGCGCTGGGTTAAATCCCCAGCAACATAAACCACACATCCATGGTGGTGAGTGCTTGTAACCCCAGTGCTAAGTGAGCAGAGAGACAGGGAGATCAGAAGTCCAAAGTCATCTTTGGCCATCTACGTAATGAATCCAAGACCAGCCTGGGCTATGTGAAACTCTGTCTTAAATTCTTTTCCTCATGAAATGCCTGACACAGTTCTTACGCTCCCTGCCCAGCCTAGGCTCGGTGTCTGTGGAAGTCAGTGAGCCTGTCATCATTCAGCTGGAGTGGGCGGCATCCAATTCAGAATTCACTGTGGAAGTTTTTTTCTATAAGCTGAGGAATTACCTTGAGAGGACTGAATTTCCAAGTGCAAGCCAGCAGCTGCCTTGATCCGGAGGCCACCTCAATCATCCACACCAGCTGGTCTCTGGTGGAGAGAGGGCAAAGGAAGGCCGGATCAGCCCGGCTTAGGGCCGCATGGCCAGAGGGGTAAAAAAACAGAGCTTCGCCCAGGCATTTAACCTTGATTAAGCAGTGTGGTATGGCTGAGGCTTAAAACAAGGCTGAACATTTTCTCGCTTATTATCACCTTGATAACCTGTTCTTGTAGCTAGGAAGGGGTGTCACCAAGAAGGGGGGATGGAGGGGGAGCCACCAGAAGGGAGGGCGGGCCACAGCCCTGAGCCAGAGGAGAGGAGCTGCTGTTTTCAGAGTGCTTTTCATAGAAAGGAAAGATGTTGCTCTCTGTGTAGTTCTTCTAAATAGACACTGGTTTTTTTTTTTCCAGGCTGCATAGCTAATCGCTTCATGGGAAAGGGGAGAATAGAATGGCTTTCGTTCATTTTCTTTGAAACGTAGTCAGCACAGCTTGAAAGCAGAATTTCCCTGTGAAATACCTACAGCATGGTAGAGGTTTGCACGTTCCGAGGGTGAGGCTGCAGAGGGAGTGGAGATGGACCAACTAGGCAAAGGCCAGGAATTGCTCTGTTCAGGCCATCGTGAAAAACAGGGAGGGGCCACCTCTGTCCATCACAGCCGCATGGCTCCCGCCAGCCACCATGGTCCTCACACAGAAAGCAGCACAGGCCTCTTCCTCTGTGTACCCTCCTAAAGAGAAGCAGGAACCGTGGCTGAAAACAACCCTGGATGGACGGGGTTTTGATTTTCTCTCTTGGTGCTCATGTGTGCAGAATACATGTGCGCATGAATTTGCATGTGCACAGGTTATGTTTGTATGGCTATGTGTGTGTATGGTATATGTCTGTACAATTATGTGTGTGTGTGTAGGTGTGCCAGAGCTTGATACTGGGTTTTTTCCACTAACACACTCCACCTTATCTTTTGAAACAGTATCTGTCATCGGACCCGCCCTTCACCGACTAGCTAGAGAGATGGCAGCAAGCTCTGGGGATCAGCCTCTCTCTGACACCCCACAACACCCACGTTCTAGGGTTACAGACTCATGCAACAAAATGTGGCCTTTATCCAGGTAGGGGATCCAAATCCTGGTCCTCACATTTATGTGCAGAAACCTCACCCACTGAACATCTATCTCCCCAGCTCTGAGAAAATTCAGTTCTGCAGGTCTCGATCACGTTTTAAACTGCGATAAAAGGTGATCCTGAGGTTTTTAAATAGTAGCTAGAAAGATAGTCCGTGAGGACCTGTGTTCAAATCTCCAGCACACATATAAAACCCAGTGTAGGAGCATGTGTCTGTAACCCGCCCGGGGGCAGGCACATTCCTAGCCAGCCGAGCTGAACTTGTGAGCGCGAGGTTTCGTGAGAGCCTTTCTTCAGAATAGGGTGGAAAATAATTGGTGAAAACACCCAACACTGACCGCTGGCCTCCACATGTATGCACACACACCTGTAAGAACACACGTGTATCCCACCACCACTCCCATTAACACACAAATTTCCTCTTTCTCTAAAACCTAGCTGCACCCAGGAGGCAGAGGCAGGGAGATTCCGGAGTTCAAGGCCAGACTGCTTAGTCTTCAGAGTGAGTTCGGGAGCAGCAGGGGCTTCACAGAGAAACCCCGTTTAAAGTTGAGGGACTATGTGAACTAAGCACCAGTCAAAGCTCTGTGATGCTGCGATGGGCCTGTGTTGGCTTACCAGCCTCCCTGCAGCTTCAGCCATCCGGAGATGCGCATGCCTGCCAGCACTCCACTGCCTCGGCTGGGCGCATGCCTGCCAGCACGCCTCTGCCTGGGCGGCTTGAGACGTAAAGTCTGGTACAATGAGTCAGGTACATTAAGGCACTTGCTGTCAACCTGACTTAGAAGGGAGAACAGACTCTCACAAGCAGTCCTTTGACCTCCACAAGTGACCTCCACAGGCATGCGCACTTGCGCACGCGCGCACTTGCACACACACACACACATAACTGTAAAAAAAAAAAAAAAAAAAACAAATTTTATATTTGGACAAATTTTGTATTCTGGATTGAAAATCCAGAGTACAATTTTTGACTATTCCCAGATCCTTTTATTATTTACATCTGAGTTACAAAAGTTAACTTTTTCTAATCTAAAAAAAGAAAACCAAGTCGTTGAGAGAATGTGTGCTGTAGAATTTGTTTAATAGCAGACTTTCACAGACTGTCAGGCTTGCTCACTGTTTTAAGGGTCTTCCTCGTGTCTTGACAGACATTTAACACTAACTCAGTAGCCACAATTTTCCTGATTTAATCCAGAACCAGTGATGAGGGAATTTCACAAAGGCATAGCTAGCTACCTTTGACATCAGGCCAACGGTGTCATTTCTAAAAGCGATATTCTCAGTGAAGATGTTGCTTATATAAGAACACAAGGAAAGAGGCTGAAGGAGGAAAGATGGTCCGTCTGTGAAATGACGCCATGAATAGGTCCATCTGGCCTCCGTCCATCCAGCCGACAAACTGTTGAGTAAGTAGAGACGGAGCCCTCTGGTTTCGCTCTCGGGACATCCTTCCAAACTGAACTTGGCTATTAACCAGCATTACATATGCCTTATTGCTCAATCATCTTAGCAATTACTTAGAAGACAAAATAGGTCATGACGCTTAAGCTTGAAACAAGTATAAATCTGGAAAAGATACCTCATGCTCTGAATTCCGTACTACGTAAGCCTTCTTACCTGTTCAGGGCAACGGAAGGGGTTTAATATGAGACAGTACAAAGACAAGCATCTTCTTGATTTAAGTGGGGAAAATTAGGTGTATTGTGTTTTATTAGAAGTCATGAACGATCAGAAGGGTCTGAATTAGTTGTAAAAACTCAGTACAAGCCAGTGTGTTGTGACTAATCAACATGTCAATTCAATGTTAAGTGCCATCGATAGAGATCTAGTCAAGGGTGGAAGCAATATTTTCCTGTATTGTGGTCAGATGTCAACACCATTCAGAGAAAAGGGTTAATACAATCTCTGCTGTCAATGCACGAATGTGAATAAGTCGAGTGATTCATGCTTTGTGTCCTCATCTGAAAATGGAAATAACAACAGCTGACAAACATATCCCATAAAATTATAAAATCAAATGAGTCACTTCCATAAAGGCATTTTTTTTTTTTGAAAATCACAAAGTGCCATTGTGCTGGACATCTGCTGTTTGTTAACCCACAACCATCCGCCTCTTGCTGGTGAACACAGCCCAGCATTCCCTGGGTACCCCAGGTCTACCCCTCCCTCCCCACCTGCAGAATCTCAGCCCCACCCAACAGCCCCACATCAGCGTCTGCCATGCCAACCCAGGCTCAGAGGGCGACACCCAAAGGCACTATCCCAGGGCTTCTTGGAGATGTTTACTTTTCCTAGTTGCGTCTTAGTCATACAAGAAGTTGAATCTTGCAGTACCATCTGACTACCAGGGAAACGTCAGCCTAAAGATGAAGCTGATCTGGGCAGGGCCTTGGTGGCTCAGCCTGTAATCCCAGCACGTGGAGAATGGAGAGATGGAGGTGAGACAGTCAGGAGTTCAAGCTGGCCCTCGGCCACAGATGAGTTTAGACTTGGGCTAAGGAGACCTTATCTCAAAAACAAACAAAAACATGCCAGTGAAGCAACCCAAATGGAAATGGAAATGAAGGAAAGACAGAAACTCGCCCCGTGAGCCCCTTATTTAATAGACCTGCTCAGACCTGTCCACCTGGCGTCCACTCTTCTGCTGGGATCATCTAGACTCCAAGCCCTTCAACTCACATCGGTTACCCAAGCTTTCTGTGTCTCGTTCAGCAGGAACAGGCCTAAAATCATGCATTCATTCAAAGTCATAGGAGAGTTATTCAAATATATGGGAATAATAAATGAGTGTATTCAAATGGAGATTGGGTAGATACATTTTAGACAGAAAGAGATTAAAATCAAATCTATAAAATAAGGCATGAAAGTAGAGGGGGGATTTTGGGGAGATGGAGAGCAGGACCAACAGGCTGCTGTTGGAGAGACTGCAGCATTGACAGTAACGGAAGGAGGTGCAGGTCCTGCATGGACAAAACATCCTACCGCAACCTATTATGTTTAGATTTTTATTGTATTACCAGAATTAGGTAGAATTATCATAGCTATATTAGGTATGCTATGTAAATTAGATTTATGTTTCATTATCTTGGATTCTAAGGCTTACATACAGAGTTATAAAAACACTTCTTTCTAAAAAGAAATTTTCATCTTTGCATTCTGCTCCTGGGAAGTCCATGTCTCCAGCCCACCCCACAGTAGCCGCCTTGTCCTGCTGAACTAATGGCCAGATTTCTAACTGCAACAGTGATTCCCATCTCCAATTAATGAGACCATCCCATCCCCCACCTTCTTTCATGGTTCCCGTTACAGATTTAACCAGAATATTGATGAAGTCCTTCTACTGCCTCTCCAGGAGGACATCTATTGCCAAGTGGTTGGTTTACAAACAATACTCATCCTGAGAAAAAGCCAAAGAAATGTCTTCTTACTCCCACACTAAGATCCATATGACATGTAGAGAAATTCTAGCATTTTCTGAACATAGATATCTACCCAAATCATCTGTCCCAGGGGCTGATAATGGGTGACACCCTACTTATTCAGGTTTTATTACAAATGTCTTTGTCAATAAAGTTTTATTTGAATGCAGCTGTTGATCTTTCTGTTATGTTTTTTTTTCTGATTCCATATAGCAGCAAAATTAAATCATTATGACAAAGATTATATTAATTACAAAGGCTAGAATATATATTATATGGCCTTCTACAGAAGAAAGTAACATACAATCTAGTCAAATCCTACTTTTGAGAAAGAGTCTTAGACCCATAAAAACTAATGATAGACAAGAAACCAAATCTAAGTTTATTTCATAAGGCAGTGTATTCAGATTCTATTCTGATCTACCTATTAGTTCGTAGATGCTGTATAGACAGGTATCGTGCCTCATATTCATATTGAACCCCCACATTGAACACTGAAGGCTCCACTAAAACTAGTTAAATAGCTGAGCATGGCAGTGTGTGCCTATAATCTCAGACTCTGGAGGCTGTAGCAGAAGGATTATGAGTTCAAGACCAGTCTGAGCAACATAGTGAGACCTTGTCTCAAAACAGAACCTAGCTATGCAACAAGGGTTAAATAATCATGTGAGGTCTTCAACAGAAACCAACTCCTCTTCTAGCCATAAACGAGTCATTGGCAGACACCAAACGTCCGTCTATGATATATGTAAAATGATAGCAGTGCTCACCTCACGGAGCTGATGGTCAGATGGATTGAAAAGCAAGGGGTATAGAGACAGCATCCAACACATGGAACACTGAAACAGACTAGGTTATATGAGGGCAGTCATAAAGATAGAGCCTCATCTGGCGAACTATGGATTTCTCTTTGGTCCTGAAGATTCAGTGGGGACTGTACATGAGGTGAGTTCCAAAGCAATGCCTGCTGATGACTGAGCTCATCGTTGAGGGCCAACGCCCAAGGAAGTGAGAACACGAAGGAGGGCGTGTGTTCCCCCGTGCACAAGGCCCATGGAACTGGAAGGACAAAGCGAAGACTCCACTCACAAATGTCACTATTTTGAAAGGTAAACGGAAGCCCGCCAGTGTGTCCATCAACACAGCAGGAGAGGAGGTGGCTATGGCTGAGAACGTGTCACCTGACTCTCCTCACAATAGCCAAGGGTGGCACCCAACACTGGGGCTTCCCTCTGGCCACAAATGCTCTAAGTCCTCTTTGCTTCTTACCTATGTAGCTGTAACTCTGTCTGCAGGGACTGCCTGTAGGGACAGCTCAGCCGCCTTCTGTGTGCAGTGAACTAGGACTTTTATCAATGAGCAAAATCTTTCTACCATCCAGCCAGTCTTCTGAAAAAAAAAATTATGCTTATAAAGTTTTTGCTTGATCTTGTGGGAGGGGCATGTATGTCCATATATGCATGTGCACGTGTATGTGTGTATGTGTGTGTGTGTGTGTGTGTGTGTGTGTGTGTGTGTGTGTGTTCAGATTGATGCACATGAAGGCCAGAAGTCAGCGCTATGCACCTTCCTTTGCTCTCCTCCTTACTACTTCAGTGAACCTGTGACTCACTAACTTGGCTAGACTGGATGGCCAGTGAGTCCCTGGGTTCTCCTGTCCCTGCTGCTCCCATACTGGGATTGCAAACGCATGACACCATGTAATGCTTTTCCATGAGTGCTGGAGAGCCACACTCAGGTCCTTGTGCTTACGAGCTAAGCAGTTTACCTACTGAGCCATCTCTCCAGCTGCTGTAATGTCATCTTATATTTTGACAGTGCCTGATTTGGAAATCTCAGAAACTCACAAGATGTGTGATCCTGGGAAAATACTAACAGCCAAACTCATTCTCCACCCACCTCCCTTCCTGGTGATTCCCCCCACCCCCGCCTTAGATAAATGGTCCCTTTAGGATCTAAAAGGGACATTCAGAACAACAGAGTCTGATCCTATCACTCTCCACTGCACTCAGTTCCTTTCTTTGATGCTAATAACAAAAGATTTTTCCAGAGACGTTCAGGCCATATTGGGAGTTGAAGCCTGCGTGTGTGTGTGTGTACGTGCCCATATATTTTTCTCTGTAATGTGCTGAACACATCTCCTTATATCCTGGCTGCTAGGGAAGATGACTGGGACTGATAACCAGTCACCTCCCACACTCAGGGGGCCTTTCCCACCCTGCAGTCTTCCTACTACCTCCATCTGTGTTTGTTCTTTTGCTGCATAAGAACTCAAACTGGGTGACAGGCCTGTTATTTTTAAAAAGCCTTTAGTAGCGTCTATCCCCAGAACTGTCTCATCACAATTATCTGCACCAAACGAGGAAACTCACATCGAGAATGGATATGGGTTTCAGCCAGCACCAAATGTCTCTCCTTCTGCCTTTTTGTCTTTCCAATCAGTCAGAACATGTGAAGCCCCGAATGTAGAGTAAACACACAGCCCAGGTTCCTTCCATCTCAGAACATATGTCATGACGGGGGAGGGAAGAAGCCCTATTCCCAGCTTCAATCAGCCATTCCTTTTCTGTGACTTGAACCTCAAACTGAAAGGGATGTTGGGGAGCTTAAGAGCTCAGTGCAGCTGACTCCTTGGAAGATAATAGGTATTCGAGGCATACCTGAGTCCTGGAGTCATTATCTCCCCTGCGAGCACTTCTGTATTTATACATAATGAGATCATTACCAGGCAGCTATTCCAATTTTATTCAGACTTTAATATTTCTTGAAGGAAGGAAAAAAAAAAAAAACGCCTAGCATACAAAAGGGTTTGTGATGCCAACTCAATCAGACGTGCCGTTGATGGAGAATTATTCAAGTGCATGCCAGACAGGATGGAAAATAACTTCAGAGAGGCTTCTGCCAAAGCCAAGTTCTCCTGCGACGACGATGTTTCAAGTGAATGTGCAGAACTGTCCAGAGGTGAGGGAGGAAAATAACAACGCACAGAAGCGGGCTCTGCTGGGGATTTAAAAGGAGGCTCAGCCTGACTATTGAGGAGGGGAGGGTGAGTCGCCTGCTGGGACCAGAGCCATTCCCACCTGCTTCCAGGGAGTAATTAGACCAGTGAGACGGTCCCTTCACCTGCAGCAGCTGGGGTCGAGAAATTAACCATTTTGTCAGTGTTCTGTCCTTTGGTAGTTAAACCCTGGACTAAGTCGATAGGCAGGGCAATGCCTTTCTCCTCCTCCTTCCTCCCTCCTCCTCCTTCCTCCCTCCTTCCTCTTTCCTCCCTTCTTCCCTCCTCCTTCCACAACAACAAGCTAGAAAGAAAAGGCTTCCTATCTCCTCATCCACACATTGCATCTGCAAGAAAGAACATGGAGAGCTTTCCTTGCCCTTGCCCAGTAAATCCAATTCATAGAAAAGTGGCAGGAAAACTCGGGGGACCAGCTGATCAAACATTCTAGGTATGGCTCCATTAGCTGGGAGCAAATCAGAAAACCAAATGATATCCATCAAATACTAAATGTGAGCATAAGAAAGACTGTCTTCCTGAGGATCCACACGGGAGACAGCCTGCCACAGCCAGCACCAGGCGAAGTGCTCACCACTAACTATAGCGCGCCTGAGATGTTTGCGCTCTGGGTAAACAGGAGCTTTGGATGTGTTTCTGGGATCTGCATTTTATCCCGAGATGACAAATCCGCAAGCAGCATCCTTTTAGCTCTTCTCTCCCTTTCCTGATGTATGTGGAAATGAGCAGATGGAGCCGGCCAACATGGGCTTGTCATCCCAGAAGCACGGAAGGAAAGGGTTCGTGTCTTCTCTTAGGGTGGTGTCAAGCACACACCATCTTCTCCATGGTACTTCCTACCAAGCCACCCCAATCTAACACTGCAGGGAAAGTTATAGAATATCCCTGCTCTCCACTGAGCTCTCAGTGTTACCTGACGAGAGGCCTGGTGTGCTTTTCATATTGGTATTATCCTACGAGAGATGCCCTGTGTTGTATAGAAGCCAGGCCTGGTAAAAGGGTGGCGGCTGGGGCTGGAGAGGTGGCTCAAGAGTTAGGAGTATGTAATGCTCTTTCAGAGGACCAGGGTTCAGTTCCCAGTGCCCACGCGGTGCCTCACAACCATTTGTCACTCTCATTCCAGTGCACCCAGCCCCTCTTCTGGCCTCCGAAGGGACCAAGGATATATGCTGTGCACAGACAAATATGCAAGTAAAACATTGATATATGTAAAATAAAAATAAATATTTAAAAAGATTTTTAAAATATGGTTAATTAACAAATCCTAATCTGTAGATGTGGGGAAGGGAGGGACAGAGGAAGGGAGGGAGGGAAGGAAGGTGGGAGGGAAGGGAAGGAAGGAAAAGAGGGTGAGGAGGGAGGAGAGATAGAGACAGAGAGATCTTTCTGAGGACCCAGGTTCAGTTGCCAGCAGCCACAGAGCAGCTCACCACTGCCTGTAACTGCACTTCCACAGAGGAGTCCGAGCATACTCTTCTGGTCTCCACGGGTACCAGGCCAATGGTACACATACATGCATGCAGGCAAAGCAAAAAAGAACTCTGCCTCGAGGGGTTACCAGATCATCTCAAGCTACGGTTCACTATCCGATAGTAGTAAGTTGGGGGTATTTATGTGTGTGCTGGGGAGAGAGTTCACATACCATCAACATTCCCCCAAGGACCACAGTAGCCAAAAAGCGTCCTTCCCTCTGTCCTTGTGCTAAAGGCATCCGCATCTCTGCCCAGCATTCTCACCTCAGATGACAGCCTCCAAGACTACACAACATCCATCTCCAGCTGCTGCCCCCTGTCCTCCATACAGAGCGCTCCCCCACACCAAGTGTCTGAGAGAAGAGCCTATCTCCCAACTGAAGAACTGATTCTCACAGAATTTCCTATCCTAAGACGAAAACACTTGTAAAAGCTTGTGCATCGATGTGACATGTACCAGAATAAATGTGGGTTAGTGGATAATTAGTGTTACTTCAGAAACCACAAAGCAGGCTATGAGGGAAACAAGGCCTATTCTGCAGAATGTCAGCACTATTGGCCGGCGGGACCAAAAAAAAAAATTGACCTCAAGAAAATGAATATATTTTAATGCCTACAGAAACATTGTTCACATCATTAAAGCAATGTAACAAATTTCCACCAGGCTTGGTGGTACAACCCCATACTCCCTGCATTTGGAAAGTTGAGGTAGAAAGACACTGAGTTTGAGGCTAGCACACATCATAAATAAGTAAATAAATAAATAGAAAGGAAGGAAGAAAAAAGAAAAGAGAAAAGAGGAAAGGAAAGGAAAGGAAAGGAGGAAGGAAGAAGGGAAAGAAGGAAGGAAGGAAGAAAGGAAGGAAGGAAGGAAGGAAGGAAGGAAGGAAGGAAGGAAGGAACAAAGAAAGAAAGAAAGAAAGAAAGAAAGAAAGAAAGAAAGAAAGAAAGAAAGAAAGAAAGGAAGGAAGGAAGGAAGGAAGGAAGGAAGGAAGGAAGAAAGAAAGGAAGGAAGGAAGGAAGGAAGGAAGAAAGAAAGAAAGGAAGGAAGGAAGGAAGGAAGGAAGGAAGGAAGGAAGGAAGGAAGGAAGGAAGGCATGACCAAGTCTCCAGCTGTCCTTCTACGAAAGTCAAAGAACTGTGGAGAAAGAAGGATTCTGGGAATATTAGTTATGAGAACCTACCTATGAAGGTTCTGAAATGTCCTGACAATCGACTATTGAAATACGAAAGAGCTTGTTGGTCCACACCTGTAATCCCAAGTGCTCAGGAGGCAGAGGCAGGAGGATTGCATGTTAAAAGGCAGAGTGAGGCAACCCGCAGAATGAGTTCCACGTGCAGCCTGGGTAACTCTGTAAAATCTAAACGACTGCTCAAAGCACAGCTCAGGGCTGGAGTGCTCATGCAGTGTGTGTGAGATCCTGTGCTGGGTCAGCAGAAGTCCCCACCCTCCAAAATGACAGGGGGATGTAAAAGATAATTTTCTTAATTTACTAAATACTGCGGGTCTTTTTAAGACACCCTTACACACAACCAGAAAAAAAAATGGACCGAGTTTGGCTGTGAGCCCACGGAGTCTTGATCGCTGTTTATAAACAGTTTCTCTGTGCTTGTAATCCACACACAAACCTGTAGCTGCAAAAACAGTCCTGCAGCCTAGCCCAGCAGTTAGCCCACCACCATCGAAAGTGCTGTCCCTAAAGGACACGCTCAGAACAGAGCCGCCCAACACAGAGCCCCGGGTGTGCGCCTATCACAGCTCACACCTTAATTTCTGCAGCTGCCCAGGATGTTTTTCCCCCATAGTCCCAGAACCTAGATCAGTGAGGAGGAAATAAATTGTCTAGATATGGTATGTGAGAGTGACCAAGATTAAATTTCTCTGCCTGCAAGATGTACTCTGATAGCAGATTTTAATAAGATTACATCTCCACTCCGGAGCAAAGTGCCACCTTTAATCATTTCCCAGAGTGGGCCACCCAGCCTCCCACTCGTTAGGTTCATGAACAAGACGAAAAAGATCACCAGGCGGGGTCAAAGGTCAAAACGCCTTGTCTCTGAAGGCCTTTTTCTTACGAAGGGTTCTATGAATCAAAGCAAGGGTATAACCAACCTCATATTTCAAACACGGGAAGAAGAAGGGAGCCCCACCCCCACCCCGGCCCGTGAGTTTGTAAGGGAAGCTGGGCACGGGCATGCCACTGCTATCAGAAGCAGGCCACAGTACAAGGGGCACCTGTTAAGTTGTATGCATGCATCATGGGATGAAGCTGAGGGCAGCATCTACAGGGTGAGCTGTGGACCTGACTGTACAGTGAGTCTCTGGGTCTTCTGCCTGTTTATGAGCCATGGCTACTGGGGAAAAAAATCAGTCTGTGGTCAGGGTGCAGAGCAAACCTCTTGCCTGAGTAAGTAAATCACACCATGAACAAAGTCTGGAGATAGAATCCATGCCCCCAGCTGAGGTCATTGCTACCTCCGTTCCTGTAGCAAGAATGTTCTCATCTTCCTAAGTTCTCTCTCTCTCTCTCTCTCTCTCTCTCTCTCTCTCTCTCTCTCTCTCTGTGTGTGTGTGTGTGTGTGTGTGTGTGTGTGTGTGTGTGTGTGTATGAGGAGAGAGACAGAGACAGAGAGAGAGACAGAAAGAGAGACTCATTGTGTACATCTGCCTGGCCTGGCACTCACTATGTAGACCAGGCTGGCCTCAAACACAGGGATTAGCCTGCCTCCTCTGCCTCTCCGTTGCCAGGATTAAAGTTGTGCACCACAGTACCCAGACATCAAAAGATCTTTCTTCCGAAAACCATAGATCAGTAGTTCTTAATTTCTCTGTATCCAGAAAAGGCAAACTATGATTCAAAAGCCACGTTGGCCCCACTGCCCATCCTTGTTAATAAAATTGACTGGAACGTATCCGTATTCATTTGTTCACACACGGCTCCATTTCCTGCTACAATAGCAGAGTTGAATAGTGGAAAACACGGCTCCCATGGCCTGTAGAGCATTAAATATTCATTATTCACTCCTACTGATTCTAGCGCTGTATTTTCTATGGAAAAAATTTTAAATAACTGTGATAATGGTCAATGCACTATTAAACTTATTACATGAATTGTGTCATTAAATCTCTACATCAGCTATGGCAGAAGTATTTTTGTTCATCCATTTTACAAGTGAAGTACCTGGGGTTCGTGTCACTAAGTTTCGAGGACTTGGATGCGGTAGAAGCAGGATTCGAAGAATATTGCTCAGATTCCAGAGTGTGTTCTCTCAACCAGGAAACAATAATCATGTACTCTAGCAACAAGAGAATACCTTCCCCTTTCTGAGCACTTATTTTATACCAGCCTTTGCATATGTTGTTTCTAATGTTCATCTCTAGCTAAGATAGTCTTCGCAAAGATCGGGGGACAGGATGTCAGTCTAGTTAAGCAATTCATCAAAAAATAGAACGCTCAGAACACAAGTTGCTGCATCCAAACTTAAAACATCAGATCCTTTCTTTACATCAGCCTCCTCACCAAAGAGAGATCGTGTCTAAGAAATAAAACAGGGGCTGGAGAGACAGCACAGCACTTAGAGCATGTGCTGCTCCTACAGAGGACCTGAGTTTGATTCCTAGCAACTACATCTAGCAGCTCCTAACTGCCTGCAGTGCCAGCATCGGGAGATCTGACAGCAACATACTCACACACGCGCAAACCCTACATGGACCCATGCACAGACACGTCAGTAAAATCATACCCTACACGAACACGTAAGTAAAAACATACCCTACACAGACCTATCCATGTACACATAAGTAAATAAAGACATATTTTTCTATCCTGTTTACATAGACTATGGTGGCTTAGCCTATAGCTTAGTGATTGAGGCCCTGGCTTTCATCC
This sequence comes from Apodemus sylvaticus, assembly GCF_947179515.1. Taxonomy (NCBI): domain Eukaryota; kingdom Metazoa; phylum Chordata; class Mammalia; order Rodentia; family Muridae; genus Apodemus; species Apodemus sylvaticus. The sequence continues at coordinate 117,284,905 of NC_067475.1, read as the reverse complement.
ACAGAACTATAATTTTATGTACAACTTACACACACACACACACACACACACACACAGTTTAAGAACTTGTGAAATTCCAAAATATGTTGACCAGTACAGCAATATCAAGGAATGGGGGCCCATCGGGTCATGGGAACTCTACCCTCATGTGTGGATTAGCACCTTTTATAAAAAGATCTGGGTAAATAACAAGACCTGTATCAGCCCTTCCTGCACAGGATACAGCAACAAGCCCACCACCACCACCTATCTGCTTGGGGGCTGCACAGATGGTGGTTCAGTAGTTAGGAGTGTTTGCTCTGTGTGAGTGTGTGTGTGTGTGTGTGTGTGTGTGTGATTTAAAAATAAAATAAAGCATTTAAAATATTTAAGCTGGGTCTTGGTGTGGTTTACATCATGAATTTTAAATTAGCCAGAGCTATATGGTAAGACCCTCTCTCAAAGAATAGGCTCAATCAGGGAAGGGGGACAGGAATAGAAGAAGGGGCCAAGGGTGTACCACTTTGTGAATGAAAAAATTTAATTTAATAAAATAATTAATAAAAAAGGAGGTGTTTGCATACAAGTTCCCTGCATAAGTGTACAACACTTTCTCAGAAGACACAGGCTAATACATGAGCACCTCAGACCCAGGTGTGGGATACCATTGCACAAGTATTGGTCAAGAAGGCCCCAGGGAACCTCAGAACCACACAGTGGGTAGCTGTTAACACAGAGACTCATAACTAGTCAAGATGCTGAGAATAAATGATGTTAAGTCAAGGCTCAGCGGGCATCAGGAAAGAAGAGCTGGAAAGAAAGTATGAACCTAAGGATGGGCAGGGAGGTGTGAGCACTCTCTCCTGGACACCCGTGCCTGTTGTAGTAATGACCTCATCACAGCTATGGGTCTGGGACAAGGACATATCAGTCAGCAAGACCAGCCAACATGCCAGTGGGCAGCAAGAAGAGGAAGGACATAAAGAAAGGAGGAGACACCTTAAGAGGTATTCAGGGGGAGCTGGGGTTCATGTGATCAAGATATAATGTTTAGAGAATAATAAAGTAATAAATGAACACAAACACCAAGTATGGTAGAGGTGCTTGCCTACAAGCCTAGTGCCAAGGAGCCAGAGACAAGCAGGTCCCAGGTCTCCATGCCAGCTGGCCTGGCCTGCTTGGTAAGGTCCAAGCCAGAGAGACTCTATAGCAAAAGCAAGGAGGAAGGCTTCCAAGGAATCACAGCCAAGGTTGTGTTCTAAAATCCTGACTTCACAGAAAGAGATGTGACTAGGTAAGGGGAGGGAGAGGCCAGAGCTAGGTGTCAGCGCCAACATGTAATTTGGCGGTAAGAATTAGTTATAGTGACATTTGCACAATGGGGTATCTACAGTTTATGACAACACAATATATTTTATAAAGAACCAGAAGATTTGAATGCTGCCAACCCACAAAAAAAAAAAAGGCAATGTCTAAGGCTACCAAAATAGCAAACACTAGCTGGTGAGGGTAATGGCACTTGCTGAACAAGCAAGGTGACCTGAGTTCAGTCCCTGGAATCCACATAAAGGTAGGAGAGAACAGACTCCACAGAGGAGCCTTCTGATGTGCACACACTCATACACACACCATACACATGCACTCACACACACACATACATACATACATACATACCTACACCATACACACACATATATTATACACACATACACACGCACATGCACACACATATACACACACATATATCACACATACAATACACAAACATATACCACACACATACATACACACACATATACACCACACATACATACACACACATATACACCACACATACACCACATACATACACCAAACATACTATACATATACCATACACACATACCACACATATCACACACACATACAACCACACATACACATACACCACACATACACACACACACACATATATATATATATATACACCATACACACACACACACACATATATATATACACACATACACACTCATACATACACACATACATACATACATAGACACCTACACCATATACACACATATATTATACACACATATACACACACACATGCACACACATACACACACATATACCATACATACAATATACACACATATGCATATACACACATATACCACACACATACATACATACACACACATATACACCACACACACATACACCACATACATACACCACACATACCATACATATACCATACACACATACCACACATATCACACACACATACAACCACACATACATATACGCCACACACACACACATTATAGTAAGACAGTAGAGAAACTGGGGATATGGCTTAGTGGAACAGTGCTCTTGATATGGGCGAGTGGGAAGAGACGTGCCCAGCTAGATGGCTCAAGGCAGGTGATTCCTACAACATGCTATGGGAAGGATTTCCCAGAACTGTCTGGTTGTGAGACTGCTTGTCTCGCATGCTCAAGGCCCTAGGTTCAATCCCCAGCACACACCAACAGGGTACATGACCGTAATCTCAGCACTCAGAAGATAAAGACTGGTCAACCGTAAGAGCAAGGTCATTCTTGGCACTGAGAAATTTGCCATCCAGCCTCAGTTAAGTAAAACTCTGCCTCAAAATGGACTTTTTAAATTATTTTTTAAAATGATGGCTCTTTTACGCCTTCACTTTAGCGGATAGGCAGGACTGTAAGGAAAACACTTGTATTGGGTTTACATTTTTAAGTGGCGTGGTTTAACTAAAGGAAGGAGAAAGAGGCAAAAGGCCATCTTGCCAGTAATCCCTCTAAGCCTTTTTAATTGTAAAATTCTTTTTTATGGTGTCGTTGACCTAGCCTTAACTGAGTTCAGGCTGCAAATGTGCTGAACTGGATACTAGCTCTGACAGCTAAAGCTGAGAAATGTTTCAGGCATCACGACTCTACATGTTTCTCCTGCCCGTGAGGTTCAGGGACTCATCCTGTCTGGATCATGCCTGCCCTTTGTTTATGCATGAATAAGACATCTCAGACACGTAGGACACAGACATCAGCCCTTCCGGAAAAAATAAGAACCAGCCCTCAAATCAGGGTGAGCGAACCGACTGCACCCAGTGCCAACTAATTTCTAAATGTGAATAAAGACACATTGGCTTGCGGCTTCCTCCAAGTCACTCACTGGCCCCTGACCTTTAGCAAGATAAAAAATGTCACATAAATGGAGCCTAAAATTAAGGACACATTTTTGCTTTTCAATGGATTGGATCGTGTGAGAATGAGTTCACATCCTACCTCCCCCAGACAAGAGCTGTCACCGTGTGAGAGCATTCAACAGTGTCATTGTCATTAGGCCACAGAGAATGTCTGATGACTGAGAAACTCAGAACATGGATCCAGAATCAACCTACAGAAAAGTCACTCAGCCTTGTCCCTAAATTCCTGATAGGGCCCTGGGTAAAATCATCTGTTCCTGGGTCACAGACATCACGTCACTCGTCTTTGCTACCTCATTCTCTGATAGCCATTTCTTGGCTCCTACTGTCGGAACAGTACTGTTCTTTGTGTTGGGGATGTTCCGAGCACACTGGACAAGTCCGGGGCTTAACAGACTTTATATCATAGTGGAGACCATCTTAGCAAACAAAGGAGGAGAGTGAACAGAAGTTAGTGCTGCTTCCATGGTGAAACAGGGATCTATACTCCAAAGCGGCTTTAGTACTTTAGTGTGAGCAGTCAGGAGGGGTCCAGGGGCTGCAGCTTGCCTAGCAGGGACATGGTCCTGGGGTTGATCCTCAACAAGGAAAAAAAAAGAGATTTCTCCAAGGATTGTGAAACCTGAATAGAAGACGCAAGGTCCTAGGTGCAATCCCTAGTTCGGTGAAATATAAACAAAGAAAATGCAACTGTTTGGTTTCAGACCAGAGGACAAGTGACTGAGGTGCATATTTTACATACCAAAGCAAACCTGGCTTCCAGGTTCTCCCAGCATCCTTCAGTTTCTACCCAGGGAGCCCAGGGAGGGGCTCCGTTGCCCTCTCCCAGAGGCGCTTCCCTGTATAATCCAGACATTCATTCTCTCTCTCTCTCTCTCTCTCTCTCTCTCTCTCTCTCTCTCTCTCTCTCTCTCTCTCTCTTCTGTCTCCTCTTCCTCCCGTCTTCCTCCTCCTCTTCCCTGCCTCTTCCTACTACTACTACTCCTTCTCCTCCTTCTCCGTCTCCTTCTTATCCCTCCGTGGACCCCTGGTATCAATCCTTGAGGCCAGTGAACTCACCGAAGAGCAGCTTCCCAATAATTCTGCCTCTAATATAATATAATCTGGTTTGAATTGGTTCATTTCACCAGCAAATAAATAACCCATTAGAAACATGAACTTTCTTACTTGATTTCCTGTGACAATCTGGCTCCAGGAGACACTCCAGGCACAGGAAATCCCTACTACAGAGGTCCAAAAATAAGAAAGGGGGGAAGTTTTCTTTCTTTCAATTTAAATGTTTATTTTATTTTTGATTCTATAGAAACATCAACATCTTGATGAGTGTGAAGATGTGTTCACATGAGTTCCCCAAAGAGGTCAAAAGAGGTCATCAGACCGCCTGGAACTAGGGTTACAGGTTGCTATGAGTCACTTATTGTGGGTGTTCGAAGCCAACCTTGGGTGTCCTGGAAGAGCAGGAAGCTCACTTAGCCACTAAGGCATCTCTCCACACCCTCCATTCTGCTCTGCTCCGTTCTGTTTTGTTTTGTTTTTTTAATGACCCAGTGAGTTTAATTAGGGTTGCTCGTATACACACGGGTGTTGGGTTATTTACTGGAGCATAGATAGCTGGCCAGTGGCTACACCACTAAAGAAAATCAATTTTTTTCTCTCCCAACAGCCATTAGCTGCCTCCTCAGGCAGGGCTGGGGGGTTGAGATTCTGTTTTTATTATCATATATTAATTCTAATGATGGGTTCCAAGACATTTCCATGCGTGTCCACAACGCGGTTCAGTCATCTTCACTCCCATGACCGTCCGTCTCCTCCCACTCTGCTGACCATTTTTCTTTCTCTTCCCGACCCATCCCTCTTACGCTTTCTGTATTTCTTTTCACTTAAATTTTTAAAGAAACAGATGGAAAAGAGAGAAGAGAGGAAAGAAAAGAGAGGTCAGGAAGGCAGGCGGAGAGCAGATCTCAGAGGGACTGAAGACGCGGCTGAGGCCTCTGCTTAGACAGACTTAATACAGGATTTACAGGGAGGCTTTTAAGATGGGAACCTTGCGGTCTAATGGGCTTTTAGTCAGGGTCTCTGGCAGCCACAGGGATGTAGATTTGCAGGAAGGTGAAATGGAAGCAGGGAGGCCACTCAGGAGGTAATTGCGGTGGTCCGGGTGAAAGATGGTGGGATCCTCCAGGGTCGATCACCAGTAGAGATGACGGATGTTCAGAGAAATGTTTCAGAGACTGGGTGACAGGGTTCACTAATGAATTTGCTATAGGGTTGAGGGAGGTAGGAACGGATCCCAGGTTTTTACCTGGCTCTGGGCACACTAGGCATCTGGGTTGATGCTGCTTCAGCCAAATGGAGCCCAATGCATGGCCAACTGCGCCGTGCATTGAACTAAACCCAAGGAAAGTAGTATGTTTTGTAAATTATCACTAGAGAAGTATTTCCAACACCGACACCCACACCCTCTCCTACAGAGCAACTGCGTCCCTGTGAACCCAACTGCATGGAGTATTCCTAATCTAAAGAAGGGTGTGTCTTCTCTGTGTTTCTGCAGCCCATGAACTAGAAAGTGGGCTGAGGACCTTGCCCTTGGTTAAAGAGAAGGAAGAGTAAACACCAGGGTCATCAGCCATGACAATCCAGAGGACTGTCTAAGGCATATAACAAGAAAATCCAGACAATTGAGTGGAATTTTCAGCTAGAGACAAAAAGGCTGAATTTAATCATCTGCCTAAACTTGTCATCCAAAGGGATTGGCCCCTAATTCTCCTTGCAAAAGCAAGGAATCTGACAACTGCTTTTCAGCCAAGCAGGTGCCTTGAGGCAGTTAACCAGCTGGCTGAAATCTTCACCAAAGTGAAAGATAGTAACATGATTGATTATCTTCTCATTGAATGAAAAAGAGAATCTCCCCCCAGCCTGCTAACAGATTATCCCTGACCTAAACAATACTTAGAGAAGATGACAAAGGTACCCAAACCCCAGGCACGGGCTGCTTGGGACTCCATCTACCAATTCAGGTCCACTTAAATGCATTGATTTCTAACAAGGTTTGGTTAGTTTTCGAGTTGCTAAGCAAGCACTGGCTTTCATCTTCAGACTTTGAATAGACAGCCTCTCAGTCAATCATTTTAATATGTCTGCTTCAGAGTTGTAATCGGTCTGCCCCCAGGGAAGACTTCTCCTCCAAATATCTTGAAGCAAAGAATTGTGGCTGGCTCCCAGAGTCCTCCTCTCCAGCCCTATTTCAAAAGATGTGCACATACATCTCATTTATTTCATCCAAAACATGCAATCAAGACTCATCGTGGCTACGTTCTGTGTTGCCATGCAACACAAAGAGAAAGATGGCCTCCCGGGAACATCAAGCCAGAGTTCTTAAATGGGAAACCACTAAGTAAGAGCAGGGCCGAGCCAAACTGTCCCAGGAGATGACACTTGGAGACCCAGTGGGCTTCCTACTTCTGTGCTGTGACTCCCAGGACATTCACCTATGATGAAGTCCTAAGCCTAGGAAGAACACACAAGTGGGGGGGGGGGGCGGGGGGGGGGGCATGCAATCATCTCCTGAGCCAGGTACAAGGCAGTAATCCCAGCACTTGGGATGTAGAAGAAGATTAGGAGTTCAAGGTCATTTTCAGCTATGTAGTGTGCTCAAGACAAGGCTGGGTTAAGAGAGTTGGGTGGGGTGGGTTCTCCTAATAAGCTGGGAACAAAGGTTCCTGTTGCACCTGCCTACTTAGCACATGTATTAGCAATTTCCAATTCCTCACTGGGGAATTGGAAAGAGTCACCTTGTAAAGAAAGAGCTACGATAATAAAACAGCAGACACAGGAGTAGAAGGCAAGAGAGATAAATGAAAATCCTAAGTGTCAGAACAGCTCCTTCTCAAACACAGTAATCGAACGCTGTCCCCTCTCCTGTCGTTTACAGGAATGTCGCCTTTCCTTCTGCATTACTGCTAGTGTTATGGTTGATACCATTTGCTGTAAGCAAGTTGTACTTGAGCTTAAGAAGGCCCTTGTATCAAGTTGTCATGGGGGCAAAGAGACGAAAATCACCACCCATTACTCTTAAAAAACCTTCTTCCTTCCACAAACCTCAAGGGAAAAGCCAAGAGTCTCTTGTCATAGTGTGATACTCTTTCCCTCTTCAGCTAAAGGTTAATTTACTCCCAAAAACTGAACACCTTGGAACTAGAAGGATAACTCGGCACTTAAGGACACTGGCTGCTCTTGCAGGGGACCTGAGTTCTGCTCCTAACCCCTGCATGGTAGCTCACAACCATCTGTACCTCCAGTCCCAGAGGATCCAATGCCCTCTTCTGGCCTCCACAGACTGCAGGCACACATATGGTGCATATACATATATGCAGGCAAAACAAAATCCATACAGATAAAATAAAAATAAACAACCCTCAAAGACAAAACAAGCAAAAGGCAAAACCCTGCACATTAGACTTGACAAACATTTTCCTGGGCTAAAGCTACATCTCAGTGGCAGCCCTCTTTCCAGGCGTGCATGAAGCCCCGAAATCTTCCCATACTGCTGGCAGCAAAAAAGAAAAGAAAACCTTAATCATTCACACAAGCACAGCATCAAAGCTTAACGATTCCTAAAATCTCCGGGGAAAGCTGAGATTCCAATGATAGCATTGATCTTGAAGGTGTGAGAAATGTTACATGAAAGTACAGGTAGTACTGGGTTCAAAACACCATCCCAGCTTAGAGATACGAGCCTCAAGATTCAAGACAGGAATTCAAGTATGCATGGGGGCAGGGCAGAAACGGTCCTGAAATCCAGGTGACAGAGACCGTGTCTGTCCCCTCTTCCAGCACTCTATCAGCGATGAAATCACAAAAGTCTCAAGGTTCCTCTGACTCTCTCTTCTCTCTCTCTCTCTCTCTCTCTCTCTCTCTCTCTCTCTCTCTCTCTCTCTCAGCATTCTGTGCTCCCAGGCAGAAACCCAAATACATCTTGTGAGGAAATGTAATACCAGGGAAAAAAAGAAGAGAAATCCAATATTCACAAGACCCAAGGGAATCTTAGCTCAATCCGGAGGCTCCACGTGTAGGAACGTGTAGGAGGGAAGCACATTCTACAGGTCACACGGGCCTGTGATGGAAGAATTGTGGCTCCCCTTCATTGGGTAAAAAAAGTCAAATGTGACTCTATTTCCAGAAAAGGAGGGTACAGACAGTCCTTTGGTGGTTTTGCCCCCAGTGGCAGTAGCCTTTATACTCTGTCATTTTTATAAGGAAGAGAAGGAGGGAGGGAGGAAAGGAAGGAAAAGTAGGTTAAAAGACTCCTAAAATTAAGAAAGGGATAAACAATTGGGTCGATAATTCATTGGCTAAAGCAGGAGACACACAAAGCACGTAAATGGTATCCCACCTGTATTCCAAAGTGGCCGAGTTCAGCCGCAGTGAGAACCCCTGCCTCCATATGTAATGTATCGAGCGATCAGAGAGGACTCCCAGCGACAACCTTGGACCGTTCTAAGGGATGTGCTCTCCTAAACTGTTCATACTGGGATACTGAGAGTTCGTAATCAATGCTTCCCTTGCTGACTAGACTGACTTACAAAGCCCTGAACCAGTACCCGGGTGTGAGCTACACACAACAGGACAACGAGTAGGTATAAGGACTCTGCTTTTTTTTTTGTTTGTTTCCCTAATATCCAAGGCAGGAAAGTTCTGCTCTCTGCAAACACCCATAAATTTTAAGAAAATCCCCACAGGCTCAATGGAGAAGGCGTTACTGGGACAGGACAGGATGGCAAGGAGATGCCAGGACCCTGTACACAAGCCGGGCAAGCTCCAGCAGCAAGCTATTACTGCCTCATCACCTCTTGTCACCAGTGGTGGGTTGTCACCAACAACGTTGACCACAAAGAGGTATTGCTCTGTTCCCTAGAGTTGACCCAGCATGACCCCCACACCTTTCCCCCAGCCATCCTTTGAGCCCCACCCCCATCCAGCCACAACAAGCCCATGCCTCAGGCTTCTCCCTGTCCCTGCTGTCCTCTCAGCTTCCGGTCCACCTGCCCATGGGATCTTTTAGAACTTTGGTGGGTGGTTGTATATAGTACAATTTTCTAAATCTAGACTCAAGGCATAGAATTAAAAGTCTGCTTTGGTTAAGCTGATGATCTTAGAAGTTGAACTATGTCTCCTGTGTGCTAGGCAAACCCTCTGCCGCTGATCTACATCTACTCTTATTTACTGTTTTGTTTTGAGACAGGGACTCTCACCAAGTTGCTCAGACTGGCCTTGAACCCCTTCCTCAGCCACCAGAGTATCTGGAATGGCTGGCCTGTACCACCAGATCAGGCTAAAACACTCTTGTTTTGAAAGACGACTCCTTGCCCCCTCTTTCTTGTTCTGCTGTGTGTGGTATACAATGTGTACTCACATTGTGTAGTGCGGGTCACACAGCGTATAGTTGTATGTGTAGTGTATGGAATATAGTATCTTTTATGTGTACGTAGGATGAAGTATGTGGTATGTAGTGTGTAGTGTGATACAGGGTGTGGTGTATGGTATGTGCATTGTGTCTTTATGGTGTGTGGCATGTTTTATGTGTGGTGGTACACGTCTTATCTTTGTCTTTCATTGTTCCATATATGTTCTTTTGTGATAAGAATTCTATTCTGAAAGAAACAAGCTGATTCTCCCTTCACACAGACATGTATACATACCATGTACACAATACAGTGCATGCCATGCTTCATACCATAAACACACGATGTGTGGCATACATCACACACTAATCCATAATGCATACCCCATACATACAACACCAGATACCAGATGTATATCACAAACACACAAGATAATGAACAACATATAACACAATTCCACACCAATTATCATAAAACACGTGGCCCTAAACATACTACAAGCCATAAGTACGTGACACACTTTGCACCATATTCATATGTGTACACACATGCACCTCATTCACAACACACACACATACACACACAGTTTCTTATCATCTGCGTTTGCATTTATTTACGCTCCGATCCTTAGTGATTAAGTGCTGACCGAATTTCCCCCCTCAGGCATCGGGAAACAGCAGCGTCCTTTCTCACAGTTGCCTGGCCTGTCATTATTTGCCCTCGCACAGCTCGTGTTGGGGCAGCGTCTCAGCAGGCCAGCTACATTCTGCACAGAATCACAGTTCCCCATTTACCACCAACCACTGGATCTGACCACTGGGGTTTGGAACGAGCTGCTCCATCTACAGACTTACTGGCAATCCTCAAGTCTGCAGCAGTGTCTCCAGAAGGGACGTGGGGGCTGGAGAAGGAACTCACGCATTCTGTGTGGAACCATAATAAGGCTTCAAGTTACCGGGTCAGCTGAAGGGAGGAAGACACTGATGAGCCTCCCCCACAGAGCTTGGCAGAGAACACTTCCCATTTGGAGCTGACTCCCTGACACTTGCTGCTCCCGGAGTCATGGGGACCAGAAGAGACCCTTCAGGCCTCATTGTCTAGTGAGTGACCAAAAACCAATGCTCTGTGATGTCAGACCCCCTCTCATGGAGTTACTGAGAGCCCGTCCCAGAACTGGTCCTTCACTCTCTTCTACTTAGTTTTCATTTAGAGACAAGACCTCTCTAAGGTGCCTGGACCTGGACTTGCAGTATTTTCATCAACATAAAAAAAGAGGGGGGATTGTGATGAAGGGTTCAGGTAAGAATATATACAGTGCTATCTTTATTTTTACACTGTGTGTGTGTGTGTGTGTGTGTGTGTGTGTGTGTGTGTGTGTAGCACATTCGCATGTCATGCCCCACATGTAGACATGTTCAGGAAACAGTTCTCTCTTTGCACCATGTAGGTTCTAGGGATTCAACTCAGGTTGTCAGACTTGGTAGCCATTTTGCCGGCCATGGAACTATCTTTGGAAAAGCTGTGGGGGCCAGGTTGAAGTCTGTACTGCAACTGCATGCTCACACTCTGACCAGGAGTGGGCAATTCGCATAGAAAGGAAGGGCAGCGGGACTCCAAATGTGTGCGTAGTAGAGTGCCTGGCAAGGATGAGGAGGAACCTGGGTTCAATCCCCATGCAAAGGAGGGAAGAGAAGAAAAGGACAACAGGGAGGGAGTTAGTGACCATGGGGAAGCTCCAGAGAACGCTGTTTAGGCTGGGAAAGGAACTAGAGGCCAGCCATCACCCCAACTGAAAGCAAAAATTTCTTCCTTCAGCCTTGACCTTGGGTCTCTCTTCACCAAGTGGGGATACAGCCTGGAGAAGCAGAAGCATCTCCCACAGACCTGAGTCCATGTTATCTCCTTTAGAAGAAACAGACACTTGTTCCCTAGACTGTGGGGAGGGAGGAGATGAGGGGTGGTGCAGGTAGCGAGACATATCCTGGGCCAGATGAATCATCTGCTTCCTGTAAATTCTATTTCTGGAAATGAAGAGGAAACATTGCTCTTACCTGATTGAGAGTCGCTGCTCAGTGTACCTCAGACGCTAAATAGGAAGGCATGCCCAGGATGTACTGACATCCCTTTTGTAAATGAACTAAATATGGAATCACTACTTAATATTATGGAAACTGGTAAAATACCATCAGATTCTGGCAAGTGAGAATATTAGCAAAATAAATACTTCCTCCTTGAAATAACACAGCAATAAAAGCCGGGTATTAGGAAGTGGGCTGAAAGCCAGCCATGGTAGCTCACACCTTTAGTTACAGCAGTTGAGAGGCAAAGGCAGATGGATCTCTGAGTTCGAGGCCAGCCTGGTCTACAAAGTGAGTTCCAGACAGCCAGGGTTATGCAGAGAAACCCTGTCTCAAAAGAAAGAAAGAAAGAAGGAAAGAAAGAAAGAAGGAAAGAAAGAAAGAAAGAAAGAAAGAAAGAAAGAAAGAAAGAAAGAAAGAAAGAAAGAAGGAAGGAAGGAAGGAAGGAAGGAAGGAAGGAAGGAAGGAAGGAAGGAAGGAAGGAAAGAAAGAAAGAAAGGAAGGAAGGAAGAGGAGGAGGAAGAGGATGAAAAAAGGAGGAGAAGGAGAGAAAAAGAAGAAATGGGCTGAGGAGATGACTGAGAAGGGAGGAGCACTTGCTACTCTCGGGGAAGATCAGGGTGTGGTTCCCAGCACCTGCCTGACAGCTCACAGACACTCCAGTCCAGGCATCTCATGGCCTCTTCTGACCTCCTCCAGTGCGTACACGGAGACAAAATAAGCATTGTTAAGAGCAGTGGACACCCAGAGTTAGTAAAGTCCCAAGTCAATGGGCACAGCCATGTCAAGGACGTCACAGTCTTGGGCTCAGAAGGCTGGCACAGCCTCCCATGAAGGACCAAGTGCTCGTGTTGACCATGTGCGCACACAGTGCCCAGCGAGACTCTCCCTCTGGAGAGTTACAGCCTAAAGACGGTTCCCGTCAGAGCCCACTCCTACCCAGGCTAGCTAACCCTGGATCCTTGATCCAGTTGTAGACCACAGATCCTGCCTCCTTGTTTATCTGAACAGGGTAACCTGCTTCTTGTTCTGTCTACAGTAACCCACCTCTCTATTCAACTCTATATAATAAACATGTTAAGCTTCTAGGGTGGAGAGATCTCTCTAACAGAGGGCCCAGTCCACCAGGTCACAGCTTTCCTGTGTGTCCAGCTGTCTGCTTTGCCTTCATTTCCTTTCAAGTCCCTGGAGCCATGCTAGGATACAGTGGTTCATACACATAAAACAAAAATAGAAATTAAAAATTATTAGAAGTAACTTGCCATGAGCTGGAGACGTGTCCCATGGGTACACTGCTTGCTGGACAAGCACAAAGACCTATGTCTGGATACCTGGAACATATGTAAAAAGTATGAGGTGTGATGCGCTTGCCTATGATCCTGGTGCTAGGATACAGATAGGAAGAACGTTGGCCAGCCAACTGTGCCAGCTGATGAGTTCCAGGTTCAGTAAAAAGCCATGTCTCGAGAGGTAAATTGGAGAGCAACAGAAAACAGATGATACTGACCTCTGACCTACACACACACACACACATGTACATACACACACACACATGCACAAACACACAAGTACATACACACACATACATGCACACTTATGCACAAACACACAAGTACACACACACATACACGCATACATATGCACACACAAGTACATACACACACATACACGCACACATATGCACAAACACACAAGTACACAGACATACACACATGGCTTGCCACATTCTTCTTCAAAAATCTTGTCTTGATTTTTCCAAAAAGCTCACCGTTTGTCCCCATTCGGGGAAAGAAGTATGACGGTGGTTATCCAAATTGTTCAAATCACAATTATTGGGGGCCTCTAGATAGATCTCTCTGTATCCGGAAGCATCCACGTGGAGCAAGCAGGCTTCAGAAAATGACACCTCCACAATGTGGAAATGAACACATTCTCACCACGCCAGGCCGGCAGCCAGGCACACGCCATTCACTCGTCAAGCAGGCAGTGACCCCACTACATCACAGACGGCGTGCCAAGAGCTGGGCATGGCAGAGTGGCAGTGACATGCGGGACACCTGCCCTCCTGCTTCCGTACCAGGCAATCAGTGTGAGGCATCAACTGTGAGTCACCGCAGCAGACGTGTCAAAGGAGCCGTAACTCAGCCTCGAATTAAGTGTAGGTGTGTAAGCCACTCTGTTAAAACAGGTTTCCTAGTTTTCTACTCTCACATTTTGCAATTGATAAACAAAGAGTTTAATGATAAGGTGCCAAAAAGCACATCACGATCAGGAAATTTCAGTGCTTTCGTTGTATGCCACTACTATAATGAGAATAAATTGGAAGGTAGATGAAAGAATGGTGCCATCCAGGCATATATACATGCATATATACTTGCAGATATACATGCAGATATACATACATACATACATACACACATCATACACACATACATGCATACATATAGATTCTGCTGATAATGTTCTTTTTTTTTTTTTTTTTATGGCATGGGCTCATACAGTCCAGGCCATCCTCAGTCTCAACATGTAGCCAGAAATGGCCTTGAACTCCTAATCCTCTTGCTTCTGACTCCCAGATACTTGTATTATAGGCTTGCTCGTTTTAGCATTAATTTTAATTCTCATGAGTCCTGTTTCTCAGGTAATAAATACCAAAGGGAAGTTAAGAAGCAGAGGCAAAATAAAAATAAATGTATCTCTGTCCCACCAACACGTTATTGTCACACTGTCCAACAGCCAAATGTGTTTTAAATGAAAGATATTAGTCACTGGTTTTTCCCTTAACATCTCTTCCAAGTGAAGGAGATTTTTGGCAAACTTGTCTTTCTAGCCTGCACATTCTGTCTCGAGCAATCAATGAGAAAACATTTTTTGACAAGTCAAATGTCCATGATTAAGAGGAGAAACAGCCCTCTCTCTCTGCAGAATATATCACTTATTCCTTCTGGTCCTCAAGACATCAATCTGCATTTCACTGCAGACACAGCACCGTGTCTTGGTCAGTGCACACATTAAAGGCTCCGTCCTCGGCTACTTAAGAGAGAGATTTAACATTAGCTCATGTTAGATGTAAAGGAACAACCTTCTCCATTGAAAGAGAAATTTTATTTCTCGGGGAGAAAAAATACAGCGTGCAGTCACTCCAGTGCATTATGAACCTGCTATTGCGTGTGGGATTTATGGTCGAGGTCTCTTCTCTTCAGCAAGGATTCTTCACCTCTAAAGGCAGAATTAAATAGCTCAGAGCCGCCAAGAAAAAAGTTTCACGGACCTTTAGTGCCATCTAGTGCTCAAAGTCTGTCATGCCTCATCAATGGTTTCCTCTAGGAATTTGAAGAGATTGAGGCCCTGGCAGGGAAAACTCAGAGAGTTCTAAATCGGCTTGGCAGGAAGCAGCGTTGGCCCACACCAGAACTGTTGTGCCTGCAAACAGTGTCCTGGATACGTGACATTTCCACACTGGCTCCCACAGAGAGCTGCCACTGGATCTCATGGCTGCCCCCTACTTAGTCATCTGCTGGAAGCAAGCTGTCTAGAGTGGATGGTGTGTGTGTGTGTGTGTGTGTGTGTGTTTGTGTGTGTGTTGTGCATACACAAGGGGATCCTGAAAATGCTCCATGCTGACTGCCCTACACCAACCCAAGTGGCATCAAGAAGAGACATATGCAATATAACCCCACATGACTTCTCCATTTAGATCCTGGTGTCAATATCCTGCACTAGAAAGAAAGGCCTTCCTCCTCTGTACTCTGATGTAAAGGCTTATAAACAGAAGCCACATGTAGGTCGCATGAAAGTGAGGCTAACGGGACTGCCCAAGGGCACAATAGACGACAGCTTCTGCAGTTGGCGGAATGTGATCTGGATCCTGCCAGTCCCACAGAGGCAGCATCTCTGTGTCATCCCTTCCCCTTCAGCCCCACACTTGCCAAAAGGACAGGTGCAAAGTGGTCCAAGCCTTGAGGACTTAATCTATAACTTGCCTTCCTTTCCTACAAACCTCTGTTCTAGCTGCTGTAGTTCTAAGAATCGGGTTTGAATGCTAGGTCTCAAATCTGCAGCACTGCGAAGAGGTGGTGTAAGTTATAAAGGGTGGAGCCTAACAGCAGGAGGTTAGGTCACCGGGCACACACCCTTGAGGGTACTATTGTGACTGTGCTCTCTCCTTCCTGTTTCCAGGCTGCTGGGAGGTAACCTGACCTTCTGTATCATGTGTTCCCACCATGGCAAGGTGTGAGGACACAAGCCCAAAGCGCGAGTGACCGTGGATGGAAAACATGGCTGCAAGTCTACCCTTCTGCTTAGATGTCCCTTTGTCTTCTTATACAGTATCTAAAAGCTGGCTATCACTTTGTCCTCTTTAAGGGGAAGGTCAGATGGGAACAGAGTCCGTGGTACCTCAACCTTTTGTATCTGGGAGGAAGAGAGCTGGAGATGATGAGAACTCCATTGTTGGCACTGCTAGGTCGGAACACCCAGGATACGAAGTTCAAGCTACGAGTATCTCAGAGATGCCCTCGAGATCAGGCCAGCGGCTGGGTGTTCTCACAAGCACCTACCCTCCTTCCTGCCACATAAAGGCCATGCATCCAGCCGTCATGGCCCCGTTTCAGTCTGTGCCCTATTTATGCTATTTTTTAATCACTTTTAGTTTTTTTCTAATCTGATTAGAGAATATAAAAGTAAAAAATCGGTAGAAGAGATTTTCACTACTTCGATACCCTATCTCATCTCCTAACAGAATGCATGTCTCCTCACCAGAAGGACCGTGGTTTCTTTATTGACCCTGTCCTGAAATGCAGGGCTACTAAAGGGCCAGCCTCGCTGGGTTGCTGTCAGGATCAAGGGTGTTACCATATGTAAAATGTTCCTGAGTGCACTAAATGCTCATTAACATATGTTAGCTGTAGTTACCAAGACCTGGGGCACAAACGAGGCTGGGGGGAGCCAGGGATGCTTTGCTCTCTAAAACATCTTTCTGTACTTGAGTGAGTACATTTGCTTTCAAAAGGTGGGTCCCCTTACTCAGACTTTAAACTCCTTAAGGAAGATATCGTGTTAAGAGAACTGCCGGGTGACTCCCACCAGGGCGGAGCCTATTGCTATTATTTAGCTAATGGATCTAGTATCAAACTGCCTTCTAAACTCAAATCTCCATGCTCATAATTAGTGCAGCTCCTGGGCCTCATCAGAGAAGTTTCTTTGTATAGTAGACAACAGTTAACAACTGAAGAGGTTCACAACTCATCAACGACACAAATGGCACATCTATCACACACACACACACATACAGACAGAGACAGAGAGAGACAAACAGAGACAAAGAGAGAGCTCAGGGACCAGCACAGAATATGAGACAGAAGATTTTGAGTCAAGAGTCAGGAAGGAGCAAAGCGACACAGTGTCTTGTGAACAGGACAAGATCCTTATACTTGCAAGCTCACGGCAGCTGTGATTGTCTTCACCAAGACTTAAACTAGGTCAGGCCAGTCAGTGCTCTATCTCGGAGTGAGACAAGGTCCATTGGCCCACCACTGGCTGAGGAGCTAGTGACAGTCGATGGCTTCTGTGAGAGGGTGTGGCTCCTGGTAGATGAGTGACATTACAGAGGAGAGACCACACCCATGAGCACGTGGGCAGCACAAACTGCACTCAATGGCTTGGGGTTTTGTTTCTTGTGAGGACAAGAAGTTGGAATGGGGTGAGGAGAAGGAGGTGGGTCTGGGAGGAGTTGGAAGAGTGTGGGATAAATATGATCAAAATATATTGTGTGAGATTCTGAAAGAATTAATAAAAATACTGTATTAAGAACTTTGTGGGACTCTAGAGCTACCAAATCCCACCCACAACTCAGGAAACAAAGAAAAGTGAATGCACTAGGTAGCCGAGGACATCCCCTCAGGAGCACAGGGAAAGCCCCCGGGGGCCTTCAGAAGGCGGGGGCCCTCATTGGAAGCAGTAGTGTTCGACTCTTGGAATTTCTGAAAACCCTTAGGAACCATTACAGATGAATGTCTCATCTTCCAGGGCAGAACCAGAATTTTTAATTTGATGAAGCTAACAGTTCACAGTCCACTCAGGAGGAAGATTGACAGACCACAGGTGGGGAAACACTGATCCATTATTCATCTTTCCCAGGAAGACAAGCAGTTTCAGCCCAGCAAGACAAAAATGAGAAGAGGCAGAGAGAACAAGCAAGTAAAATAAAAAGACAGAGGAGAGAGCAGATGCATAGATGGAGGGGAGGTAAGTTTTGGTTGACAGGCCAATAGATGGGTATAGATGATAGAAAACTTATGGAGAAATAGAAGCTACGTAGATGACTTGTATATATGTAGACAGGTAGATAGGTAAGATATGGATAGATAGATGATAGAAAGATAGATGATAAATTAGATCGACCGATGATAGATAGAAAAATAGATGATTGATAGATTATACATAGATACATATTATATAGATGAAAATGATAGATTAGACATAGATACATAAGATATAGATGATTGATAGATAAATGGATAGATTGATTATACGTAGATACATATGATACAGATGATAAATTAGGTAGGTAGATAGCAACATAGATAGATAGATAGATAGATAGATAGATAGATAGATAGATAGATAGATAGATAGATAGATGATGGATGGATACATACATACATATATAGATATATAGATATATATGATATAGATGATAATGATAGGTAGACAGCAGACAGATACACTCATATATGCCTACATGTGCACATTGTGCACACTGGTACTTAGATCCATAGCAGACCAGGTCTTGAGTCCACTGAGAGGGAACAGAGAGGAGACTCACTAAATCAGCCTTTGTTCCTCACCTAAGAGACTTCAGCAACTGAGACTTCAGCCCATACATCCTCCTCTGAAAAGCTCATTGAGAAGTTCTGTCGTGATCCTGTCCTTGCCCCAGAGCTCTTGGGAAACCCTGCCATTACCTTTTACAATTGCTGCACCTGCTCATTCACTCCTGGGAAAATGTCAAGATCTTTTTCCCTTTGTGGAGCAGAGGCTAGGAGGAAGGCACTTTCCTTTCACGGAGACTTTTTCAGAAGAGATTTTTGCCCCCTCCTTCCCACCATTCCACAGATTTTATTTTAGACACACTGGAAAGCACAAAGAGGCATTCAGCTCAGCCTGCAGATTGCTAGAAAACCCTTCACATCCCACGGAAATTAGAGAGGCAGTGCACTCATCAGCAGTCTGTATAAATTTGGAAGGAGTGATTTCATAGAATCAGCCCATTTCAGGAGGAGAAGCAATGTTCACCCGTCCTCTTCAGCTCCAAGATGGAGCCTGATGCACTCAGGATCTAATCTCTCACTACTCAGTGCCTCGTTTTTTTTTCTCATCTGAGAAGCAGAAGTGGGGGCGGGGGGGATGTGCGGGAGCTAAATGAACAGTAGGTTGGCATTCAGGGGCTGTACTATAAAAGAGACAATGTCGCCACTTTCCAAGGCCATGAGCTCCAGCTGCCATACCTTTAATGGCCTTTAAAGTGGGTCATGGACCAAAGTGGGTCCACAGAGCTGGCCTGGGAGCATCCAGGCCACAGAGTGATTGCAGTCCTCAGTCTTGGTCACATGATGACTGCATGCGGCACACACCTGTGGTGGGGGATGTTTCATGCAGATGTTTGGCAGAAGAGGCTTGGCCAAATCATTAGAAAGCACACGGGAGGAAACGACCCGTCAAGTCCTGGGCTGGCTAGTCAGCCTTTGATAGCCTCAGTCCTGAAGCATTTTCTTGTCTAATGACTCCTCTGTGGAGGCTGCTGTGAACGGAGAACAAGACAGAGAAGAAAATAGAGGAGAAATAACACAAGACAGGCCTCTGCCTACAGAATCTGAGTTGGAACACGCAGCGCGACCCACCACAGCTCCACAGGGGGCCGCGTCTGCAACAGACAAGGGCGTGGGCTGAGGGGAAACTTCCAGGACAGCAGGAAGATGCAACTCTTATGGAGAAAGATGGCTTCAGGCTAGGATGCAGCTCATGACTTGAGTGCTTGGCAAGCATCCTTGTGTCACTGGGTTTGATTCCCAGCACAGCATAACCTGGATGTGGCGACACATAGTCCTCATGCGTGGAGGAGGGTGCAAGAGGATTATCTATCCAAGGTCACCTTAGCTACACAGCACATTTGAGGCCAACCTGGGTTATAGGAGGGTCCTGTCTTTGGAAAATAAAAATTAAGAAAGGATGAATGAAAGAAAAAAGGCGGGGGCTGCAGAGATGGCTTAGCTGGTAAGAGCACTGACTGCTCTTCCAATGGTCATGAGTTCAAATCCCAGCACCCACATGGTGGCTCACAACCATCTGTAAAGATATCTAACGCCCTCTTCTGGTATCTGAAGATACCTACAGTGTATTTACATATAATAAATAAATAAATCTTTAAAGAAGAAGAGACTCCTGGGAGCGCAGCCTTAGCAGAGAGGAGAAGAGGGAAGCTTGAAGAAGCGCGGGGACTGGGGTAAACATACCAACTTTCTCAGTTTCTCCAGGGGACAGGGGAAGTTTAGTTTTCTAAGATAGCTACAAGGTCACAGAAGGACAGAGGAGAATGGAAATGGGTGCAGAAAGACAGCTTTAAGCCTTCAGATCTGGAATGTTCCCCCATGGACTGTGTGTTAAGGGCTTGGTACTACTGAGCGGCAGCAGAACTATAAAGTGGAGTCTGCAGGGAATCCTCAGTCACTGGAGGCCAGTCCCAGAAGGAGGCTGTGAGATCCCACCCCTTTTCTCTCTTCCTCTCCTCTTCCCCTTCTCCCCTCTCCCTCTCCCCTTCCCCCTCTCTCCCTCTCTCTCTCCCTCCCCCTCCCTCTCCCTTTCCCCCCATCTCCCCCCACCCTGTCTCTCTCCTTCTCCTCACCCCCACCCCCCTCTGCTTTGAAAGCCACTTAGTAAGAAGCCCTCACTACCATGCGTTTCTCCCATGATGACCCAAAAGCAACAGGGTCAACTGTGGTCTAAAATCTCCTACATATGAGCCAAAATAGCCTTCCCTATACACTGATTATCACGGGTGTTTTTACAATAACGGAGGCTGAACACAGATGTCCTACACGAGTAGAATATATGCCTCTAGACCCTCTCCAAAAAGGATGAATCAGCATCTAAAATATAACTTGGGCTTCAAAAGCTCCAACATGGAGCTCTAGAGTGGAGTAATAAATATGACTGACTTCCCTTTGCATCCATCCCCATCTGAGAGGTAGGACAGCATAGGAGCATCTCCCCCCTGAGCACTGCCCCTAGAACTGTCTCAGGCAAGGGAAATCCATGTGATGATTGCTCTTGTCTGTCAACCCACCTGTGTTTGGAAGCACCAAGGAGATAAAAGACACCTATAGGAGTATCTTTGAGCCCCACCTCCCTCATGCCCAGATGCTGAAAAGGAAAAATATGCCCTGGGTGTGAACAGTACCTATCCTTGGGCAGGACTCTACAATGATCCCTTTTAAATTGTAAGGCAAAATAAATTGCTCTTTTAAGTTGCTTCATGCCAGGTATTTATCTGGTCACAGCAAAGGGAAAGATGACTAAATACAAAAGAGGATACCTCCAGAATCAAGGACAAAGAGTAAAGAAGACCCCCTTGCTGCTTTTGGCTTTGAAGAACAGACACCTCTCCATGGCAGTTTGAATGTCTCCCACAAGTCTTGGGCATCTCAACACTTGGTCCCCAGTGCCGGCTGGCTGTGGAAAATTAGGAGGTATTGCCTTGCTGGAGGATGGACATCTCTGAGAGTCAACGTTTCCAGTACTCTCTCGGCTTCCTGTTTGTGGTTTGAGATGTGAGTTCTCAGCTTCCAGCCCTGGCCACCTACTGCCCGCTGTCCTTACCATCATGGATTCTAACCCTTCAGAATCCAAAGCCCCAAGTAAACACTTTCTTCTATAAGTTGTTTTGGCCTTGACATTTTATTACAGCAATAGAAAAGTACTAAGTACACTCTAAAGTAGAAAAAAAAATAATGGGTGACCAAGTATTCTGCCCAGGCTAGCCAATGACCATGTTGGAGTTTTGAGTATAAAGCAATTGGCAAAGAAAATCAGCCTGCCCTTGCATTCGCACATATATTTGGGGAGGGGGGCATTGGAGTGAATGTACAAAAGAGAGGAGCAAACACACAACCTTCATGAGCAATTGTGTGAAGCGGTTCCCATGAGGAGTTTCAGGGAACTTGAGGGATCACATGTAAGAGTCTCATATCCAGAAAGATTAAGAGATGCGGCTGAAAGCTTCATTGAGTTTATCCACGATCAGTCATCCAACCTCATCAAAACTGGGTGGCTCCAACCAGCCACATAAACCAAGCAGGAATCAGAAACTTCCCGGAGGGATTTCCCACGCAGTTTAAGGGAGGGAAGAAGACAGACTAGATTGTGAATCACTGCTATAAAAAAAAAAGTTATAAAATACTTTGAATCCGTGCTATTTGTGCCTTGTTCTGTGTCCCAAAGGGGAGTAGTAGTATTTATTCAAGCCTTTGAAACAGATGTTCAGGAAAGCAGAAACCTAGAGGAAGAATCCCACACCTACTGTGGTGTTCTGGTTAGCTTTTCCTCAACACAAGCCAGGGTCATCTAGGAGCGGGAGCCTCAGTTAACTAAAGATTGCCCTGTAGGCAAGTCTGTATGGCATTGTCCTAATTAATGATAGATGTGAGAGGACCAGACTACTCTTTGTGTGCTACCCTGGGATGGCTGGTCTTGGGTTATATAAGAAAGTAAACTGAGTACGCCATAGAGAATATCAGTAACACTATTCATGACTTCCACTCCAGATTGTGCCTTCTGGTTCCTGCCTTGACTGACCTCCATTTATGAGAGATTATGAAAGGGACTTGTAAGCCAAATAAAGCCTTCTTCCCTACGTTACTTTTGGTCGTGGCCTTTATCATAGCAATGGAAACCAACTACAAAAAATGGGGAGGGAGCAAAGACTTTAATGGAATAAAAGCAAGAGGCGATAACTCTGAGAAAAGGCCTGAAAGCCAAGCTGAATCTCCCAGTCTTCAAAACTCTGCAAGTTAGAGAGCCATTATAGGGAATGAAGACGGACACCTGCAGTGGGAACCAGGCCCTGAGCTATAAGAAAGCCCATACTCCTCTACGGCTCCTTCTGTGCCCACCTCTGTGGCAAAGGGCAGATCTCACCTCTCTGGATCTGTTTGATCAGCAGGGTGGGATCTGTCTCCTTTACTAAGGAGTTGGCCAAGGTGGGAGCACCAAGGTGGCCAAGGTGGGAGCACCAAGGTGGCCAAGGTGGTAGCACCAAGGTGGCCAAGGTAGGAGCACCAAGGTGGCCAAGGTGGGAGCAACAAGGTGGCCAAGGTGGGAGCACCAAGGTGGCCAAGGTAGGAGGACTAAGGTGGCCAAGGTAGGAGCACCAAGGTGGCCAAGGTAGGAGCACCAAGGTGGCCAAGGTGGGAGCACCAAGGTGACCAAGGTGGGAGCACCAAGGTGACCAAGGTGGGAGCACCAAGGTGGCCAAGGTGGGAGGACCAAGCTGGCCAAGGTGGGAGCACCAAGGTGGCACAAGGGGTGTATTGTCATTAGAGATTCTGTAAACAACACAAAAAACAACTCAGCCACTCAGGGTTTTTTTGTTTTGTTTTTTTTCTAAAATCATGGCTCGCAGGCAACAGAAAGCAATGTCTATGCTAAATTGCTCCTCCCTGCCAGGGTATTTTATCTCACTCCTCACCCCCTTGGTATGCTTCAAGGCCAGAGAGCCCTAAATTGGCAGGCAGTCCCCAGAAGAGCTTTCCAGTGCCACTCAACAATTACCAGCGATTAGAGCTACACTCACAGTGAAATACAGCGCTACAGAAAAATTAACAGAGGTGACGTCGCCAGCTGCAGAGTGGCCCCAGAGGTGACGCTCCTAATACCTGGACCCTGTAAATGTTACCTTATTTGGCAACAATTTCACAGATGTGATTAAGTTAAAGATCTTGAGATGCAGAAATTATCCTGGATAATCTCGGTGGGTCCTAAATACAATCACAAGCATCCTTACAAGAGAGAGGCAAAGCCACGTAGCTGCTTTGGGCAGCCACTGGAAGCTACAAAGGATGACAGACACCCGCCCCCTGCCTCTGGAGAGTGCACGGTCCTGCTGCTGACATCTTGGCTTTAAACCAATGAGACTAATTTCAGACTTCTGGCTTCTGAGTATATAAAAGGGGAAATTCCTGTTGTTTGCGGCAACTGCTACCACAGTCACAGGGGACCGGAATGGGGAAGCAGAGAAAGGCAATTTCCAGCAGAGGGAGAGCCCTGCTTCAAAGGGGACTCTGTCCTGTGGAAACAGCTTCCTGTGCTCACCTCACCTGCATCTTCTCCCTAGAGTCTGAGCTTTTTACCACTTCAGAGGTGTTGCGATTTCAATATTAAAAGTGTCTCTTTTGGGCTCACGTATTTGAGCACGTGGTCAAGTGGCTGAAGGGGAGGGAATTTCAATTGAGAAAAATACTTCCATAGGGTAGAGCTGCCGGCTGGCCTGTAGGGCATGTTATAATTAGTGCTTGACAGGGGATGGCCCAGTCCACACTGTAGGTGACGCGAGCCCAGGCTTGGGGGCCCTGGGTTCTATAAGAACACAGGCTGGAGCAAGCCATAGGGTGCAAGCCGATAAGCAGCATCCCTCTGTGGCCTCTGCATCAGCTTCTGCCTCCAGGTTCCCGTGCTGTTGGAGATCCAATCCTGATTTCCTCAGTGGCGACCAGGAATGTGAGATGAACTCTTTCCTCCCCAAGTTGCTCGGGCTGTGGCGTTTCCTCACCGCCACAGTAACCATAACTAAGACAATAGCGCAGCCCTACCCCCACCCCCGCCCCACCCCCACCCCCGCACGCTCTGATCCCTGGATGGCTTTGCGGTGTAACCATTTGCTCTCCGGCCACTGCCCACCAAGCCCTCACACTGTAATGGAATGTATCCCTTAGGCTTTAAGCCAGAATAAACCATTCTCTCTCTCCCTTAAATCTCGTCAGGTCACAATGAGAATCATAAGTAAGGCATAGACTACCGATGAGAGGAGAACACAGGTGAGGAAATCTCTCTGACCAAAGCTCCCTGGAGCGGTGCTGCCACCACACCCCCATTCCCCTCCCCCTCCCCCTCCCCCATGGAACCGAGTGTGAATTTGTTGCCAGACCAGAGTTCCTGTCATCTGACCGCTGAGCTCCGGCCAGGATGTTTCTGCTCACAATGACTTCCTGGACAATTCCTGGAAAGTGCCCAGTTGGCTCTCTTGTCAGCTCTCCGAGGTCGAGTCTGTCACATCGGTCAACACCCTTTGGGTGCTGTTCTGGTGGCAGAGCGTCTTTTCCACTCTAGGAAGCATCTCACGAGTGACCTACTTTCTCACGCCACACGTGGCGGAAACCAAAATCCCCACTCACAGAGAAAGCAGAATAGAGCCCTGGGCCCCAATACACAGGTTAGGTTCTAAACTCAAATGGGCAGAAGCAAGGAAACGGTCACCTGCGGTTGACATCTCTGGAAAGAAACTTAGTGTGCAAGTTTCCACGCACCAAGTACCAAGAGAAACAAGGATTAACAAATTAACTCGCTGAAGCTGGGAAGCGCCCGCACCTTATACCAGCTTCCCTCACCCTTGGCCTGTGCTGCTGGAAACCCTGTTGGCAATGAACGCAGGTGACTCAGACATGGGGAACCTTCCGGGGAGCTCGTAAGGTGAGGACTCTATCTCATTTCTGATGGAACTCTGGTTTCCTCCCTTCACATTTGTTTGAGGCGAGGTGCGTATTTACAAGTACAAATCCTCGTGTGTGTTCTGCTCCACTGCCAAGGTTAATTGCCGTCCTCCCAAGGAAAACCCGGAATCAAAGCTTCCACTGTGGCATTTCGCAAACACCAACTTGCCCAGCCCCTAGCATTGAGCTGCTGTAGCAATTTCCACTTGTTACACGCCGAGCAAAAGACATTAGGTCCACTCAGTCGGAAAACCAAGGGCCCCCACAATAGAAAAATGCACCCAACTCTGGAGTGGGTGTGTTAGTGAACAAATTATAAAAGGTGATATTGTCGTTGACATGGTATAGCCTCTCTCTCAGCCTGTAACGAAAATATAGGTTGTTCTAAAACTAAGAGAGGGTCAAGAGAGAAATGTCAGGGAAAGAATAGGGGGGTAAAGAACGGGGGAGTCTAAAATTAATAAATACCGGCCCAAAGAACAAAAAGCCAATGACAATGAGGGTTTGGGGTCTGTCTCGGCAGCAGATTGCATGTTCAACGTAACCATGGTTCAGTGCCCAGGATCAAAAGTAAGACCCTAGCAATGAGGGCTATGAGGAGAAAAAATAAAATGGGAATCCAGTCTAAAATGCCTCTCAGCTACTAATACTGCACATCTGGCCAAGGGCAGCAGAACATCCCTGGAATCCCTGCACTTGGAAAGTTAAGGCCCAGGGGGTCAGAAGTTCAAGGTCATCCCCAGTGGCACAATGGGTTCAAGGCCAGCCTGAGCCACACGAGAGAGACCCTGTCTCAAAAACAAACAAAAATGTCTTATATCTGTACCATCCTCACCTCCCTCCGGGCCCTCGAGGTATCATGATGGGCCTAATGGGGGGGATGGACAACGCACCCTAAAATCCTCCCATGTTTCTCTTGCTGCTCCTGGGCAAATGCCTTGAAATCACTTCCAGACCACTTGTGGATTGCCTGTCTACATCAGTTCAAGCTGCTATAACAAAATGCTTCACCAAGAAGGTTCTCAGGGCTGGGAAATCCGAAGTCAAGATGCCGGGATATTGATCTCTTGGTTTATTTTCTTCGAGCTGTGCTAAAATATCCTAACAAAGCAACTTAAGAAAGAAGAGGCTTGTCTTAGCTCAGAGTTCAAGGAGCAGTCCATCATGGAAGGGAAGTCAGGCAGCAGGAGCTGCTCACAACACCCCCACAATCAGAAAGCAGAGAAGAGGGGCGGGCAGGAGGACTCTGTGGTAAAGTCCGTGCCGCCAAGCCTGGTGACCTGATTTCCATCCCCAGGACGCATGTGGTAGAAGGAAAGAACTGGCCACACAAAGTTGTTCTTTGACCTCCACGCAAGCACTGTGACACACAAAAACCCACACACGTACCCACATAAAATAAATAAATGATTTTTATTTTTTTATAGAAAGGAGTAGCTTGGCAGTGGTGATGCACACCTTTAATCTCAGCACTTGGGAGGCAGAGGCAGGTAGAACTCCGAGTTCAAGGCCAGCCTGGTCCACAAAATGAGTTCCAGGACAGCCAGGCTACACCAGGAAACCTGTCTTGAAAGCAGGGGAGTGGGGGG
Organism: Apodemus sylvaticus; assembly: GCF_947179515.1. Lineage (NCBI taxonomy): Eukaryota > Metazoa > Chordata > Mammalia > Rodentia > Muridae > Apodemus > Apodemus sylvaticus. The sequence goes on along the minus strand of NC_067475.1, from coordinate 117,257,884 downwards.
GGGGGGTGGAAGGAAAAGAAAAAAGGGAGGGAGGGAGGGAGAGAAGGAGGGAGGGAGGGAGGGAGGGAGGGAGGGAGGGAGGGAGGGAGGGAGGGAGGAAGGAAGAAGGGAGGGAGAGAGGGAAGGAGGGAGGGAGGGAGGGAGGGAGGGAGGGAGAGAAGAAGTGAAGGAGAGAGGGAGGGAGGGAGGGAGGGAGGGAGGGAGGGAGGGAGGGAAGGAGGGAGGAAGGGAGGAAGGAAACAGAGGGATGAATGCATGTAGCTGTTCAATTCCCCTTCTGTCTATGCTGTCCAGGATTCCAGACAGAAAATGCAGAGAGAGAAGGTCTTCCTGTCTCAGCAAGCATCGTGAAGAAGATCGTCAAAGCATCCCAGAAGCCTGTCTCTAGATGACTCCAGACTCTGTCTACCTGACAGTTGGCATCTCATCACAATTGGTATCTGGTATCCCCCACCCCCACCCTTTTTTTCAAGAAATTCATTGTTTGTTAATGTGTCTGGATAAAACTTAAGACATTGTGGGTTTTGTTTGTTTGTTTTTGTTTTGGCCTCTCCTTTAAATGTTTCCTTTACCCTACAACAGCTCCAGTCCTGCCAATGAGCCTTCCACGCATGCACCTTCTAGGGACATTTCAGATTCCAACTATGGCACTACCTGTGTTTCTAATGCTATATGTCTAATCGAAGGCTTCTATCACTTAATACTTAATAACAATAATGGTGCTAACAGCTTGGCCCTATGATTCCCGAAAATATAACAAGGGACTCCTCCCCCACCTGCGGCCCTGGCCTCACCCCCACCCGTGCCTGCCGCTGCTGTGACTGTTTATTGGTGACATTCTTATGTGACCTGGGAGGCAGATCCTACAATCAAATTTCAGGAAACTCTGCAGATCTATAAAAAGTACTAGTTGCTTGTGTTCTCTCGAATTCTAAGTGTTTTTAGGAAAGAACTCGGCCACAGATGGTGGCCTCCAGAAGAGACCCGTGTAGTAGGTAAGAATGAATACATACTCCCACATCCATGTGACTCCCAAACGGGACAAGAAGACAAAGGCCTTGAGCTGGGGCCCTCGCTCAGTTGGCTGTGTGCTTGTGTAGTGTGCACAAAACCCTGGGTCCATCCCCATGACTGGGTGCACTTGGCATGGGAGTGCACACCTGGAATCCCAGCATGCAGGAGGTAGAGGCAGGGGGATGAAAAGTTTAAAGTCACCTGGGCTACACAGCAAGTCTGAAGCCAGACAGAGTTACACGAGACCTGTCTCAAAAGAGGAAATCCAAAAGGCAAAGAAAACTCCAGTCAGCCTTTGTTTTCAGTTGCACAATGCCACTTCCCAAGCGAAGATGTTTTTTTCGCCTCTGAATTAGCAGGTATTATCAGTCCATGCAGACAAGGCCGTGTTCCCCAGAACAGCCAGTCAATGCCACCTACCACCTACCTAGTTCTTTTAGAAAAGAACTTGCATGGCCTTGAGATCTGGGAGAAGGAAAGCAGGCGGCTTGCTTCTGCTAACCCTGACGTCCTTGAGGAAAGGTTTAGTTTCTTGGCTCTTCTTGCCAAGCACACAGTGTTTTTAAAAAGGACAGAAGAGCCGGCAAATCCTCTCATCAAAGAGGCATTGACTTTTAATTTTACAAATGTGCCTCTCTCTCCCATAAGGAATAGAGAGAATTCATTAGGAATCGTACCCTGGAGACTGAGCCTGCCTGCATGTTTCTTTCTTCTGGCTATCATATAATTATACCCCAGATTTCTGATTACAGAAACTTTCCCCCCTCAACACAGTTTTAGAACCTCTCTCACTTTCCCATCTCTCCTTTTCCAGGAGGTCTTTTAAAAGAGAAGAAACGGGAAACTGGTAGGTTTGGGAGGTGAGGGGGGTGGCAGGTCTTACCTTCATTTCTGCAGAGGACTATATCTGTAGATACGCAGGAGCCATCGGTGTCCCAGGAAAATAAAGAGCCATTTTTAAGCCTGAGACAGGGTCTCTAACCCCAGGCTGGGTAAGTCACGACACTAAGTGCTGGGATTACAGATATGTGCCACCAGTTTATTGGGTACTGGGGATGGAACCCAGGACTTTGTGCATGCTAAGTGAGCAGCCTACCAACTGGGTTATACCCCCAGGCACCCACCAGAGGAAATTCTAATATGAGTCCTTCTTGCAGTGGAACAGGAACCAGAAGAACTTCCCTCACAGATGAATAAAAGAGACTTCTGAAAAGAAGTTCATACACAGCATGCAACTCTACAGAGACCACTGGACTGCCCAGTATACTAGCTGTGTAAATAACTCACAGCCTGCCCTAGGTGTTGTTTGGCTAGTAGCCACCCCAAAATTCTTCCTGTGTGCCACAAAAATCAGCCATGGTGGCCATCGAAATGGCTCAACAAGAAAAGACAACTGCCTGCCACCTCAGTTCAATCCCCGTGGCTAAGGTGGTGACAGAGAAAGAACAACTCCCAGAGATTGTCCTCTGATGTCCAATTTACATGGTGTGGCAGGCACAGCTACACACACACACACACACACAGACAGATAGAGACATATTCACACACACAGACATACACACAGAGAGAGATATACACAGAGACATACACACACACAGACACACACACACATTCCAAATAAAATGTATTTTTAAAGTTTTAAAAGAAATTACCCGCTGGGCGGTGGTGGTGCACGCCTTTAATCCTAGCACTTGGGAGGTAGAGGCAGGTGGATTTCTGAGTTCAGAGGCCAGCCTGGTCTACAGAGTGAGTTCCAGGACAGCCAGGGCTACACAGAGAAACCCTGTCTCGAAAAAGAAAAAGAAAAAGAAAAAGAAAAAGAGAAAGAGAAAGAGAAAGAGAAAGAGAAAGAGAAAGAGAAAGAGAAAGAGAAAGAGAAAGAGAAAAAGAAAAAGAAAAAGAAAGAAAGACATTACCCATGGTATCTATTCCCTGTCAAGTGGTAGGTATACAATGATAATCCCAGGGGCCGAAGGACACTGAAAACCCTACTAATTCACGCAGGTGGCATCTGACAGAGGCTCTGTTAATCCCCCTTCAAATGCCCCCTCTGCCCCCCAAAGAACAGCAGGACAACAGGGGGGTTGCAATATCTGCTTCCCACACACAATCATATCCTCTCTCCTTTTCAAAAGGGAAATTTGTCTCTTTAGCTTTCTGGTACTCATCTCCGGTGCTGAACAATAGGTTGGAAATTCTGAGACTCTAAACTACAGGAATTATTATTCACTCCTTGCCCGGGATCGCTCTGTGAGCTGCCGGCTGCACGGTCTGCATTCGGTGACGAAGGGCCCGTCCCAAGTGTTTTCCCAGTTCAATCAGCTGCGCTAAGAACTGTCACAATAGCCCTTCACGACAAGAAAATGAAATTTGGGGTAGAATGGAAGGCTGACTCGCGCTGTGACTCCTGCGTGCACCTGTCCCCGCTTCGTCGGCACTGTTGGCAAACCTTTTCATACACCTTAATGACAAAGGAAAGGGAATGCGTTGTTTTTCCAGGCTGGATAATTGCTTCTGAAATGTTGTCACAATCTTCCAAATGACTGTATTTCTTTCATGTCAGACCACTGTGATTTCAGGGCAGCACAGGATGGGGCTTTGTTAGGATTCTGGTCCGCAGGCAGCCTTGAGAGTTTTGTTTTCTTTTGTTGTTTCAGTTTTGGTTGGGGGGTGGGAGTGGTATTGTTTTTGTTTTGTTTTGTTTCTGGAAAAGACAAAGCAAGAACCAAATAAGTCACAATGATAACTTATGACAGAGAAATCAACATCTGGACCAAACGGTAATAGCAGGAGCGGCACTGGGGAGAGGAGGCAGTCCGTGCCAGGGAGAGAGAAGTGAGGAGAGTTATTTAAAACTGATGAAAACCCACTAGGAGTCACAATCCCATCATGGCTTCCCTTTGGAAAAGCAGTTTTCAGAAGCCCCAATTAACCTTAATTGAATTCTGCCTAAGTAATATCTGGAATTTTAATTGACTGGGAAGGTGATCATAAATCTCTATTCATAATGTGCTTAGCCATTAGGAGATCCCGGATGGCGCATAGCCTTGCCATGCAGGGGACTGAGATGTTCCGTAGATGAGGCTAGGTTTCAGGTCAGAAAACAAAGATACAGAAGAGAAAGTTGCACACAGCGAAAGCAGCCTAAGGACAGCTTCCATGGGGAAGGTCATCTGAAAGCAAAGGACTCTGGTGGCCAAAGGTCTTTATTGGGGGCATCAGCTTTAATGTGCTCCCAAAACACAAAGTACCAGCCTCACCACTACTGCACACACATGCTCACAAAGGCTGGAGATGCGGCTCAGTTCGGAGAGTGCTTGCCTAGAACACACAAGGCCCAGGGTACAGACCCAGTTCAATCCCCACCACCAGAGAATTCAGAAATGGCAGAACAAGCCCATAGTCCCAGCACTGGGGAGGTAGAGATCAGTCTATATCATTCCTGACTACCTAGTGAGTTTGAGGCCAGCTGGGCTACAACAGACAGACAGGCAGACACAGAGAGAAAAAGACACAGAGATAGAAAAACTCACCCCTCCATTGCTCAGAATAAACACAGCAGTAGCCTTTGTGATTCCTTTGGTGAGAGGGAAAGGGAGAAAATGTCTATCCAGATCCTACATGCTCAAGCTAGCTTGGAAGTTTCTAAATAACTGAGGCTGATCCTCCTGCCTCACAGCCCCCCCTGGGAGCTGAGATCATAGGTAACCATACCTGATTTACTTATTTTCTCTTTTAAAAACAGAGTAATCCTTGCCCCATACCCACTTTTAAATCAAATTGCTCAGAGCAAGGAACTGTCCTAGGCCTTTAAAATGGCATGGGTGTGGCTACTTTAGCTCACTGGGTGAGATGGAGAGAGCCATGGGAATATCCAGAGTGCCTTCTTGGAAGTTCAAGAGCCTATGCAAAACTGAAGAAAATGCCCAAGCATGTTCAAAGAAAGTAACTTTGCAGCTAAATTCTGCTTTGGAGCCTTCTTCTGTACTCCAAACCAACCACCCTGGGCAGAAAACTCAAGGGTCTGAGTAACACTCATCAACCAGGCTGGTGGGCTTCAGTTTAGAGAAACGGAATGTGTCCATGGTGACAAGGCAGACACAGGCCCACATTGCCGTCCTCAGTGGCCTGAGGAGTTCCCTTCATCTCCTAATTGTCTGATTCATTTACTTATTGTATGTGCGTGTGTGTTTTGTCTACATGTATGACTGTGCATCGCATGTGTTCAGTGCCTTCAGAGGCCGGAAGAGGGCTCCGGATCCCCTGGCACTGGACTCAGACGTGCTTGTGAGCTGCCACGGGCTGCTGGGAATGGAACTTGGCTCCTTTGGGAAAGCAGCCAGTACTCTTCTCCACTGAGCCGTCTCTCCAGCCTCTCCCTTAATCTTTAAGGGACCTCAACTCAGGTCAAGCTGGGCAGAGTTTCAGCAGGGGGCAGCCAGGCAGAGCTGGAGTCCATTGAAGATATCAAGAAAGAAAGGCGTTTAAGAAGACCTGAAGAGTGTCCAAGAGAACACAGACACGGGCTTCTCTGAAGGAGTCTCGCAAATTAAGGCGTGTCCAAATAAATGTAGGGATGGGCTCCTCCGGGGAGCTGTGTTAGCACTAGCCGGGCACATTTGGTAGGCCTGAACTTACATCTCATCAACTTGCTGTGAAGTGTGTGAGTGTGTGTGTGTATGTGTGTGTGTGTGTGTGTGTGAGAGAGAGAGAGAGAGAGAGAGAGAGAGAGAGAGAGAGAGAGATCATAGGTAGCACTGATGTCCTCGGACTCAGCTAGAATCTGATGAGGTAAAAGCCACTCGGAGTTCCTAGAATTACTTACACTTTCCCTGTAAGTGGAATCCCTAGGTAAGATGCCCAAAAAGTTGAAGATTTACAGCAAAGAAAAGAGATTGTGCAGGATCCCTGCTCTCCACCCCCACCCCCACCCTAACCCACCCCATCCCCTGACAAGCAGCTTCAGCGGGATCCACTTGCCCTCCCTCCTCATCCTGAGATGGTTCCTGTCTTTCTGTTCAGATGTAAATGAATATTTAGGTAGACTGGGTTCAACAGTTGTTGGGAAGTCACCTGGAAATAGTTGGGATGTGACTTGACCCCACAGAAGCTTCGTATGGAGAGTTACTACTCTCTTCTTCCTCATATTAAAACTTCTACTATAGTCCAAGAAAAAAATATGCACACACACACATTATATATATGTGTGTGTATTATATATGCATGTATAATTTGCAATGTATACATATATAAATATATATGTGTGCTATATAATATGGGACATATTATATTATATATATATATATGTATATATGATTGTTTCCCCATAGGATGGTTATCTCCCTGCTACTGTGATGAAACATGACCAAAAGCACCTTGGGAAGAGTTTATTCTGATCTACACTCCATGGCAGAGAGAATGGCCGAGCAGGCATGGACAGGAATATGACTGCTCACATTTTATCCACACAGGGGAGAGAGAGAGAGAGGTGGGGGCAGAGAAAGGCTATAAACCACTAAGCCCTCCCGCAGCCAGGCTGCACCTCCTAAGAAAACAGAGCCAGTGGAAAAGCCCAGGCATTCAAATACGTGAACCTGTGAGGGGCAGTCCTCACGCAAAGCACCGCCAACGGATCCCTGCTCTTCGCCGTTTCCATTCCAGCTCTTATTCATGCCACCAGCAGGCACGGTGATAACTCAAAAAGTCAGTGACGTATGGAACGGGCGTTCTCTGCCCTAGCCAGGTGAAGAGATGAGCAACAAAGCGGTGTTCTTAAAATGATCCGTTATTTATTGCTATGTGTGCGCATGTACCATAGTACACGCATGGAGGTCAGAGGGCAGCCAACAGTTAGTTCCCTCCTTCTACCACACAAATCCCCGGGATGGAGCTCGGGTTTCGCGGCTTGACACCAAGGGCTTTATCCACTAAGACGCCACCCACCTGAAAATGAATTTCAAAGGAATCCTGGTTGGAGCATAAGGAAGATCATCAGTCCCTCTTCTAAAGATGCCAACCCCGACCCTTCTCGAACTACCCCGATTTCTTCCAAGGACTACTAAGATGTCCATGGTGACAATCACAGACAAGCCGTGGAAGCTGGGACAGAAAGCTTATGGTCATTTCCTCCGGTTTCTAATTCACTTTCAGAGATAGTAGTAAAATTAGACTGAAACAGAAACTCTACACCCATCTTTCTCAAACCTGGGTGGAAAGGAAACAGTAATGAACGTTACCCTTGGCCATTTTACAAAATTAAGACCTTTCCTATTAATTAACTACCTCAGCATGTGTGTGTGTGTGTGTATATATGTGTGTGTGTGTCTATCCGTCTGTCTGTCTGTCTTTTATACACATTTTCAAACCTTATCATCCAAACTGTACTTTAAAAAAAATACTGAGAAAGAAGAGAGAAAACACCATTAAGAAAATCTAGACAGCAATTAATTTTGCCCCCTGCCTGCTGTGTAACTTTTCAAGCCTCCTTGGTAGACAGGAATAAGAACGTCAGTGATTGATGAGAGCGGAGAAGAAGCCTGCGGAACAGACCCGCATGCTAATTACCCCAATTCCCCCAATATCCCTCATTTAGAACGGAACAGCAAGGCGAACAGAGGGGATTACATTAGTAAGTCTACCGTCTACACAGAGCAAACACCACAGGTCGACAGCAGCAGGCTGTAGCTGTTCACAGACTGGCCAGTTTCCAGGAATGTTTCAGTTACCTATTGAAGGTCAAATCACGGAGCAAGGCCAGAGAGCAGACCTAACCACACTACCCAAGAATAAGTATTTCCAGTCGTATTTCCAAACTGTGGTCAGTGAAGTTCCTTCTTCTAATCCATCACTACAGTTTTTGAGCCTCTCCCAGATCTATTGAGTCGCATTATTGAAAATGTCACTAAGAATGTGCGCATTTGACAAGCTTCTCTGATTATAACTGTTCTCAACAAAGCTGAAAATCCGAGAGGCTGGCAACAATTATTACCACCCATGGGAACTCTATGAAGGTAAGTCGAAACGTTCTAGCTGTTCAGAGATTGAATTCAGAAGAACTGTTCCTCCACACTTATCCCCAAGTTGACAAAATAAGTCAAATTTTCTATTTTACTCTCTTGTAGAAATCATAAGAAAAGAGTCAGGCAAGTCTGAGTTCAAGGCCAGCCTGATCTGCAGAGCAAGTTCCAGGACAGCCAGAGAAAACCTGTCAAAGAAAGAAAGAAAGAAAGAAAGAAAGAAAGAAAGAAAGAAAGAAAGAAAGAAAGAAAGAAAGAAAGAAAGAAAGAAAGAAAGAAGGAAGGAAGGAAGGAAGGAAGGAAGGAAGGAAGGAAGGAAGGAAGGAAGGAAGGAAGGAAGGAAGGAAAGAAGGAAAGAAAGAAAGAGAAAGAAAGAAAGAAAGAAAGAAAGAAAGAAAGAAAGAAAGAAAGAAAGAAAGAAAGAAAGAAAGAAAGAAAGAAAGAAAGAAAGAAAGAAAGAATATATGTGTCCTCCAGGACTAGAAAGTCAGCCACTTACAGCAGCAGATGGGATAGGTCAGGTTCCCAACAGTGACAAATCAGACCGCCCCAATAAATAGTGGCTTCAGATAATAACCACGTTTGCTGGGATAAAGGTTGGTTGAGTGGGAGGTTGGTTGGTTTGTTTTGACCCAGCTCATGTGGAGTAAAATAATCTAGAACAAGCTTGGTCTCCCTCAGCATGCCTGCCTGGGCTTCCTCACATAACAGACCCACTGCTTGGTCAGCATCCTCCAGAAGAACAGAACTGAGAGAACACATATAAACACACAGACACACACATACACAAACATTCAAACACTTATGCATGCACGTGAACATACACACACATGCACACACATGCATGTAAGCACAGACACATACATAAAGACACAAACACACATGCCCACAAACATGCCCACATGAACACACATACAAAATTCCTTATGTATGTGTACAAATATATAAGTGTCTGTATATATCCATATTTGTATTATATATGTGGTTTATTAAAATGGCTTACAAGCTGTGGCCCAGCTAATCCAACAATGGTTGGCTGTGAATGAAAAGTCCAAGAATCCATTAGCTTTTCAGTCCGTGAGGTTGGATGTCTCAGCTGATCTTCAGCATACCCTGGAATCCTGAGGAACTAGGCTCTAATGCCAGTGAAGGACTGGACTTACCAGCTAGAGTAAGGGCAAGCAGGCAAAGAAAGAGTGCTTTCTTCTTCTGTGTCGTTTCTATAGGCCACCAGCAGAAGGTGTGGTCCAGATTAAAAGTGGATCTTCCTACCTCAAATGACTTAGTTAAGAAAAATCCCTCACAGGTGTACCCAGCCATTTGGATCTTAGTTAATTCCAGATGTAGTCAAGTTGATACCAAGAATAGCCAACAAATCCACTGTATTTACCCAAACATTTATCCACTTGAAAAAAATCATCAGAGCCGGGCAGTGGTGGCGCACGCCTGTAATCCCAGCACTCTGGGAGGCAGAGGCAGGCGGATTTCTGAGTTTGAGGCCAGCCTGGTCTACAGAGTGAGTTCCAGGACAGCCAGGGCTATACAGAGAAACCCTGTCTTGAAAAAACCAAATCCAAACAAACCAAAAAAAAAAAAATCACCAGTGAGCAGCAAACGGTACCATGCACCTGCAAACCCATCACTTGGAGGCCAAAGCACAAAGATCACTGATTCCAGACCAACCTGGACTCTACAGTGAGACCTGGTCTCAAAAATAAAAAACAAATGAACAATAATAAACAATGTTCCACCAACATCTAAGAAAATAAAAATCAATCTATTAATCTGGTAGACTGAGTGTGTGGATCGGTTGGTAGGGGACTTGCCTAGCATGAGAATGTCAGGTTAGATCCCTAGCACTGCATAAACCAGGAGTGGGGGCGGGGGGTGGGGGGTAGCCACCTACAATCTTAGCACCCAGAAAATAGAAGCAAGAAGAAGTTCAAGGCCAACTGGTTTAGATGGCTCATCCAGGAAAGACACCTGCCCCCAAGCCTGACCACCTGAGTTCCCTCCCTAGAACTAACTCCTGCAAGTTGTCCTCTGACCTCTACACAGATCCCATGTGCACATACATAAATGAATGGGAAGAGAGTTGATGACAGGTAGACAGACAAATAGAAAGGAGGATTTTTTTTTTTTAAGTTACATGTCTCTATGTCATCTTCACAGCAATCTCCAGGCTAACCTAGACTACATAAGTCTAGGTCTTCGAAAAACTAAACAAGCCAGTGAGAGCTCATCAGATAGAGGTATGTGATGGTTTGAATAAGCCTGGCCCAGGGAGTGGCACTATTGAAGCAATATATGAGCAATTGCTTTTCAAATTCCTCCATCTAGCATTGAAAGGTTCTCATATGCAATTTATGCTTCCTACTCTTTCAATGTGGCCATCCCTTTTGAAGACCCTTTTCCAACTATCTAAGTCACACTAATCCTTCAAGACCCCAGGCCCCCATACTCTGTCCCTGGCCATATTTTACTACTGTTTCAGTTCAGTTCATGTCTACTATTTATAATGAACAGAAAACTTATTTCTCAGAGTTTTGGAATTTGGAAATTCTAAACCAGGGTCCCTGCCATGACTGGTGTCTGGTAAGGGCCCAGTGGCTCCTGGCAGGCTGCACTGTCCAGATGTGAAGAGCCCTGTGCCCCCACACAGAGCCCTTTTCACTTTGACAGGAATCCACTCACCTTTAAGTTCCACCTTCCACCATCATGGCAACAGTGATAAGCTTCCAACACAGGAGTCTTAGAGGGGACATTCAAATTACATCAACTAGTACCCCGAATACACAGCAGCCCACTGTCCTGTTCTGGAAAGTCTGGTTACCTCAGAATCACCTCTGCTGTTACATTTTTTTCCTCATTCCCCAGTCCACAATCCCAAGAGCTTACCCTGGTCTCTATTTTGTAGTTCTGACTAAGCTCACACACTCGTTTGTAAAACTTTAATGTCGCCAACTTCCTCCATTGTGTTTAGTCCAAATCTGTAACAGACCTTCACACATTTTCGGATGATCAGGGAAGGGGGAGGCTAGAGGTCTAGCTCACTTAGTAGAGGTCTTGCCTAACATGCACAGACCTGGAATTGAGCCCAGCACTGCATACCTTGATGACACATGCCTGTAACCCAGGCAGTCAAGAGTTGGAGGCAGGAAGATTAGAAGTTTAAGGTCATCCTTGGCTGAAAAGTGTATTTGAGGCTAGCCTGGACTACATGAGACCCTGTCAGGCTACAAGAATGTTTTTTGACTCATAATATAGCTGGACTAAAAAAATAATGCACCCTACCACGAATGTGTTCTGTTTAAAAAGGGCATTTAAAATAAAATTTTCAATGCAAATGCATAGTTCGCTACCTCAGTTTCTTCCTATACGATCTGAAGGTTAGGGAGGGTAAGAGCCACAAACTTCCCCCGACTCTTACTGCTCCTCCCTTTTATAGGAGCTGTGGATGTGCTGTTATCGCTGACTGACGGTATTTTGCATTTCCCCAACAGTATTTAAATTTATCTGATCACATTTTAAACTGGGCTAATTTATTCAATTTACTTAATCTAACTTAATGAAATATCATCTCTACCTGATTTTATTTAACTGCAATTAATGCTATTTTAAACTATCACCATCCAGAAGTTAGTCAGAATCAATAGAATTGGTTTAGAGCAATGTTCCCTAAAGTGTTATCCCTGGGTCAACAAAAGAATCACTTAGGAACTTAGGAGCATTAAAAATTCCCAGAAGCTCAACGCAGCCTACTGAGCTAGAAGAGAGTTGGAAGCGCAACTGGCTGTGTTTTCTTTAAAAAAATAATTGTGTTTGTGTGTCTGTCTGTCTGTGTGTATATATATATATATCTGTATGTATGTATATATATATATATGTATGTATATATGTATGTATTTATGTCTATCTGTCTGTTTTTGTGTGTCTGTGTGTGTGTGTCTGTCTTTGTGTGTCTTTGTGTATGATTGCCTGTCTATGTTCCTGTGTCTGTATGTCTATCTGTATATATGAATGTATGTATATATATGTATGTATGTATGTGTGTATGTCTTTGTGTGTCTCTGTATGTGTCTTTGTGTCTGTGTATATCTGTCTTTGCGTGTGTGTGTGTGTGTGTGTGTGTGTGTGTGTCTGTGTGTGTGTGTGTGTGTGTGTCTGTCTGTCTGTGTGTGTGTCTGTGTGTGTGTGTGTGTGTGTGTGTGTGTGTCTGCAGGTGCACTCATGTCATTGCACAAGTGTGGAGGATAGAAGATAACTTTCAGGAGCCGGTTCTCTCCTTCTCTGTGTGGATCCCAGGGATTGAACTAAGATCGTCAGACTTGGCAGGAAGTACCTTTACCCGTGAAGCCATCTTGCTGGCCCTTTGCTGTGTTTTCCAAAGCTGTCTCAACAAATCCAGTACAGACGAACATGTAAGAACCTCAGAGAAAAGTTAGAGGGAATGGTTTCTAGACAAATAACTTGCTAACTCATAAGCTGTGAGCTTTTTCCATGAACAAGAACCGTTCTTGAGTTCTGGTTTGCACAGCCTCACAGGAGCCCAGAGGAGCCAGCAGATGAGCACACCGGCCTCGACCCAGGTCCATGACCGGCCTCCGTGCAGGATGTGCATGAGTTTACTCTGGAACAAAGGGACAGAGATGAGTCATTGAGTGACACTGTCAGAGCCAGTTATTTTTAGAGTTGGGGTTTTGCTTTCTGAGTGAAAGAAAAGTTCAAAGGGTCTAGACTACACTCAGAAGAGTGCAGTAAACATCATGTCTGCAAATCCGAGTTTTTCCCTCATTGTGGGAGATGCAGAAGCAGTAAGGAGCGAACACTGAGAGGTGCAGCTCAGTGGCAGAGTGCATGAGCAGCGCATGCAGCCCTAACTTCAATCACACACACACACAGAGAGGGACAGACAGACAGACAGACAGACATACACACACACACACACACATACTGCAACCATTGAATTGAGAGTGCATTGGCACTACTTGGTCAGCAAAATGCTTCAGTGGCAAAAGCATTGCTATGCAAGCCTGGCAGTCTGAGTCCAAACCCTAGAACCCGTGTAGAAGTAAGAAGGAAGCAATGACTCCACATAGTGACATGCATACTCATGTGCATGTCATGCATACTCATGTGCATGTGATGCATACTCATGTGCATGTCATGCATACTCATGTGCATGTCATACACACACAATGATGATGATGATGATAATAATAATAATAATATAATAAAATACATAATAAAAATAATAATATAATAAAATAATAAAAAACAACAATAATAGCAATAGCAATAATAGTTTTAATTTTTAATTAACATTTTCTGTGCAGGGATGTTTTGCCTGCATATATGTATGTGCACTACACACATGCCTGATGCCTGAGGAAGCCAGAGAGGGCATTGGATCTCCTAGAACTGGAGTTACAGATAGTTATGAGCTACCACACATATACTGGGAATGAAACTCAGGTCTTCTCGAAGTGCTCTTAGCTGCTAAGCCATCTCTCCAGTCCCAGTAAATAGGTTTTTGGTTAGTTGGTTAGTTGGTTGGTTGGTTGGTTGGTTGGTTGGTTGGTTGGTTGGTTAGTTGGTTAGTTGGTTGGTTGGTTGGTTGGTTGGTTGGTTGGTTGGCTGGCTGAGTGGTTGGTTTTAATGATCAGAATGACAGACTGTACCATGGCTTACATTGTGGGGAGCATCTGTCCCCATCTAAATGTATTCAAGCACCCCGACATGGGCTCGGTGCTTGAATACAATTGCCTCACCTGATCTGGTTAAGGCAGCTTCTGTGCTCACATGAACAAGTGTAACGAGATGATCACAGTAACCATTGCAGTCCCTGCACACCAAGGTTCCAGGTCACTATTCGGTGCATCACTGCTTTCACTGTTTTTCCAGTTTTTCCGATACAGTGTATCACTGTGTAGTCAAGAATGCTGGGATTACAGGTGGGTACCACAACACCTGACACTGAAAACACAAAACAAAACAAAATGCTTGGACTCTCCTTGCTAACTCATGGCTGGCCTGGGTAAAGCCAAGCTGTGGCTTCTGAATGATTGAGGACGCCATTCATTCTATACGGACATCTGTGACCAGGCTCTCTTTCATTTAGTTTTATTGTTGTGTCTGAGTATGATGAGGGGGGGTAGTATATCACAATCATGCATGTAGAGGTCAGAGGGATTTTGTAAAATTTATTTTCTCCACCCATGGTAACATGGGTTCTGGGAATCTAAAGATCTTGTTTTAAATTACAAGTTCTATAGTGGAAAGATTTTTCAGTGATTTCTCAGAGAATCAGATTTGTCAGTGAGATTGCACTGCCTTGGATGTGTGGAAAGGTTTGGAGGAGAAGAGTAAACTATCCGGACTCCCCTATGAGTTGCTGGTCAAGGACATCCCCAAGACAAAGCTCTTCCCATTGCACCATGCACCGTGCCCCGTGTGTATGGTCTCTGGTAACAGAGGCTTAACTTCAGGTTCTGGGAGGAATCCAAGGACAATGGCAGCAGCTTCTCTCACGGTGTGATCACTAAAGCGTGACATTCATTGGCAATCATCTTGATAGATGCAAGCCACGGTGTACCGGCAATTTCAGGGATTGATTCTACAATGAGCCCCATTCCCAGTTCTACCTCGTTCGAAATCTAAACCCACCAACTTGCAAACACAGTTCTGGGAGCGCACACGTCTCTTATTACTGAAGATCCAGGATAGCCAGTGATCAGCTCAATAGGTAGAAAGCCAGCCCAGCCTGCTCAAGGCCCCAGGGTCAATCTCCAGCACCACAAATAAATATACAAAGTAAAAGAGAAGAGAGAGAAGAGAACCATTAAGAAGGTTAGGAACATACTGACTGGGGAGACTGTGCAGGAAGATTAGGGGATAAGGATACATGAGACCCTCTCTCAAGACAGGAAAGTGTGTGTGTGTGTGTGTGTGTGTTTGTGTGTGTGTGTGTGTGTGTGTGTGTGTGATATGTATCTGTGTCTATATGTATGTATACGCATGTGTACATGTGTGTATGTGCATGTATGTGTATGTGTTGATGTATACCTGTATGTGTGTATGTGTTGATATATATGTGTGTGTGTGTTTATGTCTGCTTGAGTATATCTATATGTGTGTCTCTGTGTGTCTCTGTGTCTATATGTATGTGTATGCATGTGTATACGTGTGTATGTGCATATATGTGTTGGTGTGTACCTGTGTATGTATCTGTGCCTGCATGAGTATATCTGTGTGTGTGTGTGTGTGTGTGTGTGTAAATTCCTCCCCAAATTCTCTGCCCTCCCTTCTTATCATTCAGATTCAAAAGGACTGCACTGAGCTGCCAACTGCTACATTATCAACCAAAAACTCAAGGGGTATGCGGTCAGACAAGTGGGCAAACCTCCTTTCGTGTTGCCTACCATGCTTTTTAAAGGACACGTTCCTAAATGCACGGAGTGCTTCTGAGCCAGTCTGGTGTCCTCATCCTCAGCCAAGTGTCCAGTTCCATGACAGGAAAGTGTCATTCATGCATGGTGGCTTCAGGCAAATTCTCCCTGCTCTGGCCTTAAACAAGGACGGGCAGAGTTCCACAAAACAGATGAACCACAAGAGGAAGCTTTAGGCCACTTGGCCTTCAGCTAAGGCTCTCAAACCGAGGGAGGCTTCTGTGGATGCTGCACACACTACCAAAACTTGGCCCGTGAGTCTCTGTGCTTGTGGTAGCCAGTGAAGAGGCCAGAGGGCAATGTCACCCTCAAGTGTTCCTTGCCTTGTTTTTATGTGTGTGTGTGTTGTTGTTGTTGTCATAGTCTTTGTCATCGTCGTCGTCATCATCATCATCATCATAGTTGTCGTCATTGTTGCTGCCATTGTTTTGAAACAAGGTTTCACTATGAAGCCTTGACTGGACTGAACGTGCTGTGTACTCCAGGCTGTCTCTAGCTCATCGATCAGACTGCTTCTGTCTACCGTATGTTGGCTGGGACTAAAGGTGTGCGCCACCATGCCCAGCCTCTCCCTGGGGGTTGGATAAACAGAAAAGACTTTATATCCTGCTCTGGGTATCTCCACACTGGATTGTGTTACTAGATCTTGACATCACATAATCTCCTGACTCTCCTACATGCCATGGGGATCAACTGGGTGGGGGTGGAAGGAGTTGTTTCTTGGTTCCTCTGTCCTTGTCAACCCTGTGGCATGACCACCTACCTTCCTCTTCTCACTATAAAAATTGGGATGACAACTTCATGCTGCCAGAAAAAATAAGGAGAAATAAAAAAAAAAGTCCCTCCCTTTATATAATCATTTTTTAATAATTTGCTGTTTTCTGGGTTGAGTGACATCCAGTATGTTTTTCAGACTTTTTTTTAAAGATATTCCCTGGTGAAGGATGCAAAACAAAAGGATTTAGGGAGTCAGACAAACTCCCTAAACATCTTGCCTGCTCATTTACTGTGTGATTCTAGAAGACTCTCTTTGTCTCTTCCTACATCTCATCCACTGTAAAACAGGAAACACAAGAGCAGACCACAGCATCCTGACATCAGGGTAACTGCCTGCACAGGACTTACAAAGAGGTTGGAACCTGGCCTGGTGCACTGTAAACACACAATTAGTGTGAACAGTGAAACAGGAAAGTCTTCTGTCTTCACTGCCTCCTTCTCTATCCTGCCAAGGAAGAAGAGTGACACCGTCCCTGTTAGTCACTCCCCTTATGGCTGTGACCAAACGCCTGAGGAAAGCAAGTGAAGGATTCTTTTAACTCATAATTTGAAGGGATACTGTCCATCTTGGCAAAGAAGGCACGACGGCAAGAGTGACGGGCCAGCCGCGGCCAGAAGTAGGCAGGGCGTGGATGCGGGCACTCACCAGGCCTTCTTGGGTTTTGTTTTGTGTTTTTCTTTTTTAAAACACTGAAGACATGCCCAGAGCTGTGTCTCCTAGGTGCTTCTAGATCCAGCCAAGCTGATGTTGAAGGCCAAACAGAATTCTGCCATACAGAATTGCGGTGTTAGACGTAAAGTCACGTGGACTCGGTTGGTTAATAAGTTAGAATTCTCGATCTTCAAATAACAAACCCCGGAGATCCAATCAGCCCCTCCTCCGCTTCCTCAATGAAGGGCTCTGATTGGCTTAGCAGAACGCAGTGCGTGAGGCCCCTGGTTCTGGTCACACATCACACCTCAAAGACCTTTTTCTGAGTCTTTAGATGGCATCTATATCCTATCCACTGTGGATAGGATAAAACAGCTAACGGACTTAGGGCAACAGGATTTCTGCCTGTTGACACTTTCTGTCTTTTTCCCTTCTCCCTTTTAAACTTGCTGTAGTTAGTTTATTACACTCAATATAGGACCAAAAAAGTGAGTTGTGATTGGAATGCCTGGGATCTCCCACGACTAAAATTAAAATAATACACTTGGGTCCAGAGAAGAAATAGGTATTGATTCCATATTAGCTATCAGGGATGTTCCCTTCCCCCGCTGTCAGAAATCAGCAGCGGGATCCTCCGGGCTTACCTAAGCAGTTCTCATGCTGCCTTCAAAAGCACCAGCTAAAGCCCTGAAGTGAGATCCTCCCCGTGTCATACTTGAAGGAGACAAGGAAGGATCCTGCTATCTCCCTAACCTTCAACCTCTACCATTAGTTTAATTCATCCATTGGTTGATTTGTTCATCAGCTACTAGAGCCCTATGTGTTACTCACATACACATAGACAATCCTCAGATACAAGGCCAAAGAAGCCAAGACTGCCCCAGGTTCCTGAATGTGAATATTTGTTCACTAAAAAGACATGAGACCTAAAGTTGGCATGTATGTGCTTGCTAAGCAAGTCTAGGGATCTGAATTCAACACGCAGGACCTACGTGAAGGTAGAAGGAGAGAACTCCACAAAGTTGTCCTCTGACCTCCAAATGTGCTTCATGGAATATGTGCTCACACACATATACCATGCACATGCACACACACACACCATGCACACACATACACACAATGCACATACATACACATACACACAGGCACACACACACATACCACTCACCCACACACATATACCACACACACAATGCACACACATATACACAAGAACCATGAATATATACCATGTACTCACACACATATATACATACATACATACCATGCATACATATACACATCATGCACACACACTTGTATTATGTACACCCACACATATCATGCACACAGACCCACGATGTACACACACACACACCAAGCATCCACACACCGTGCACACAGGCACACTATGCACACATACACCATGCACTCACACACACACCAAACGCACACCCTACATATATATACAATGCACACACTATGTAGGCACACATACACTCACTTGTATGTATACACACTCACACACACAATAATAACACATTTTTTTAAAAACACTATAAAATGTAATTTTTAAAAAGCATAAGATCTAAAACCAAAAGAAAGAAGGAAGGAGAGAGTCAGGATGGAGAGGAAAGGACGAACGCAGTTGGGCCCTGCTCAGCATCCAGGGCTCTAACTGAAAAGGAGGAGCCCGGCAGCTCTAGGACCCCTGTAGGACTCCAGCCCAGCCAACAGTGCTGATCTAATAGGACATCTCACAGAGGGACAGGGCCTCCCAGTCACTGACACCTTCCCAGGTGGGGTTTTTTGAAGCCTCTTTCCAGAAGACCTTTTATAGATCCAATTAGGTAGCTCTGTGGCCTCCTACCAGCTCCGTTTGGCATACTCCAGGGCCTGGCCCACAACCATGCTGTGTGGTTGGGCCTTGATGACCCACAGGGGCCTTAGGACTCTGCATGTCTTGGTGGACACCCCTCCACCCAGGCCACCCCTTCCTGTTCCTGCAGCTGGACTTATTCTCAGTCACGCTACAGCCAGTGTGACGGCTTCAAAGCCTGCTCCAAACAGGGTCAGAGAAGAGAATCCTTTTGTAAAACTTTACAAATTTGAACATTGTATATATATATACATGTAGCATGTATGTGTATGGATGTACATATATGTATGTGTTATTTTTGTCTTTTTTCTCCAATCCACAATTCAAGTGTAATCTTCAAGATTCTGTCCAAAGAGCCTTGGAAGTTCCTGTCTAGACTTCCTCAGAATTCTAATACATCTCTCTCTCTCTCTCTCTCTCTCTCTCTCTGTGTGTGTGTGTGTGTGTGTATGTGTGTGTGTGTGTGTATGTGTGTGTGTGAGTGTGTGTGTGTCTGTGTCTGTGTGTGAGTGAGTGTGTGTGTGTCTGTGTGTGTGTCTGTGTGTGTAGGCAAGTGTAAACATCGGGTATCTTTCTCTACTATTCTCCACTATTTTTGTTGTTGTTGTTTTAATATGGTTTTGTTGGAGGTGGTATTTGCTTTTGGTTTGTTTTGTTTTGTCTTGAGACAGGGTCTCTCACTGAATGCAGAACTAATTTGACTAGACCAAAAACAAACCCAAGGAAACTTCCAGCCTCTCTCTGCCTCCCCAGCTCTGAGATCACGAGCATGCACATTTGACTCTTTCTAGCGTTCTGGAAACTCCACACTCAGATCCTCATAGTTGTGTGAGAAAGCACTTTTGTAGCTGGGCCATGTCCCCAACCCCTGGGCTCTCCCTGTGCTCTACCTCATGAAACACAAAACTACCCAGGATGTTTGCCAAACGTTCCAGCTGTCAAAAGGAAGACCGTCAAAGACATGACATATGAGACAGAGATGTTGACGAATGACACATAACTTGACTAACTCAGTTATGCCAAGACCTGGCCGGAGTTTTTCATTTACCATATGCAAGCATCCCACGCTCTTCACAGCCAGATACTGCTGGCCGTCCCTCTGGGGCAAGAGACAGTCGTTAATGACGGAGGCCTCGCACTGCCTCAGTCTCTCTTCCACATATTCTTGAGAGCAACAGGAGGAGGAGGAGGAGAAAGAGGAGGAGGAGGAAGAAGGAAGAAGGAGGAAGGTGGAAGGAGGAGGAGGACGACGAAGGAGAAGGAGGAGGAAGAGGAGGAGGAGGAGGAGGAGGAGGAGGAGGAGGAGGAGGAGGAGGAGGAGGAGGAGGAGAAGGAGAAGGAGAAGGAGAAGTAATAAGCAGAAATTAGAGGCATTTTTCTGCGCCTGTGCTACAATTTTTCAGAGAACAAGACCAGCTAGCTTTCAGAAGGATCAAATAGAATTCGAAAATCACCCTGCTTTATGTGGCAAGAGCTTCAAGAATATCAAACATTTCTTGCCATTTGCAAGCAAATGGGTTGGAAGTTGTTTTTTTTTCCCCCACGATTATCTCTTCCAGAAAAGAGCAGTTTCAAACCGCAGAAAATGGACGTTACCGAGAAAGATAATCTGCTCTGAGAACGACCCTGGGATTTCTGGGAAACAGAGGTGGCATGATTTTCTCCTCCCACACGTGGAAGTTCCAAACACAGGAGAGGCTCATTACAAGCAGAAAGCTCTTTCCAAAGCACAAATATTGGAAAAATAGACCAAGACGTCAGCGATTCTAAACACAGCTGTGTTTGCCCACGCCTCCTGCCTGCTAGGTCATGTTTGATTTAACCTAGCAGCTCAGGGGGAGGTGAAAGGCCGCTAACTACCCCACCTGTGACTTCCTTCCTCCCGCCATCACTGTGGACGCTGCAGATAGCAAGCTGACCTCTTATTAAACGTTGCAGCCAACAAACAGGTTTTTAATCATCTTTTGCCTTTTCACCCTCAATGTGTTTTCAGATGATTGTCATTTGTATTCATTCCAAGGACCGAGATGCCCAGCCACCTGGTCTGAGTATGACAAAACGCTCCGCTAGGGGGTGTTGCTGCCCTTCCCAACCCCAAAATGAACCGCATGAGCCGCCACTGTCTCCAGGAGAATGTGTCCATTAGTTCTGGAAAACAGGATGCAGGCCTGCCAAGCAGTTCAGAGGATGGTTTAAAGCCTTCGGAGTAACCTGAGATGAGGGACCACAGAAGTCAGGGAAGTGTAAAGCGCCGGTTGTCATCAGGATAATGAGCGGGTACCCTGGCTGCACCGCTTATCTTCACCTGCATCAGGAGGCTGGGGAGCAGAGAAGAGAGCATTTAGGATACAGTGTCAGCCCATCCCTAGCTAGGGCCCTGAGGGTAAAACCGGCTGAGCTTCAGCAGCCAATATATAACAGCAGAAGCCATTATCTCTCTCTGGCTGGACTGCCAAGTGCAGGGACCAGGATTGCCTGGTGTTTGCGGTTTCCATAGCAGCGCTGTTTCGTTTCTAGCCAGCAAAGTACACAGAGAGGACAGGATCAACATCGCAGCAAATGACTCGAACAACCTGAGTCCTGAGCCTCGGAGCTCTCAGCAGGCTTTGCTGCCCTTTCAGAGTCAGGGGTGGGGATGAAGACGGATGCTCTCCAAGAGGCGACTGGAAACTAACAACTCCTTCAATCAAGCGCAGCAGCTGCCTGAGCACTGTCACCCACCCAAGGTCACCACTCTCTGAGCCTCTCTGCCTCATTTCCCGGAACTCCAGAGGGTGCTGCTAACAGGGGAGAGACCCCCAGACAGGCAGATGGGCTCCACTGGCATCGTCTACCTGGAATTTTTTGAAGCCTTTCTCTTCACTCAGCTGGCCAAGGGGACACTGTGTTTTGTTTTTGTTTTTCGACACAGGGTTTCTCCACTGCAGCCCTTAGCTGTTCTGAAACTAGCTCCTTAGAACAAGCTTACCTCTAACTCGGAGATCTACCTCTCAAGCACTAGGATGAGAGGTGGGTGCCACCACCGCCTGGTGACATACAACTACTCTTTGCTACTAAGAGGAGAAAAGGCTGGGTTCTAGCCTTATGTGTTACCAATACAGTGCAAAAATCTATCTGATGGCCTAGCGTTTTCCTCTGACTTGTTGGATAGAAATTAAACTAGTTGTCTTAGAATACAAAGTATCTCCGACATTAAGGATACCTGGAAATTTTCTTGTTTCAAAGTTACTTTTTATTTCACTTGTGTGTGGGTATGCATCTGGGCAGTTTAGCAGACAGCTAAATTGATCCTCCTGTCTCTGCTTCCTCAGCACTGGGCATACAGGCGATGTGCTGCCACACCCAGATTTGTATGTGCGTGCTGGGGACCCATACCCGGGCCCTGTGCTTTCCTGCTGAGCCATCTCCCCAGTCCGTGCTTTAAAGATTCCTAGTGATGGCCATACCTTCTCGTGGACCATTAGGACAGAATTAGAGGAGCCATTAAGCTTTGAGTTGGGGAGAGGCTATAAAGCCAGGTGAAGAGTGAGAAGTCACAAGCTCCAAACCACAGCCACAAACTCAAGCCTGAGTAACTGCCTTTTGTTTTTCCTGATCAGTGTAGACACAGGGGACTTTAATGCAAATACGTCCTGGCCGCCTCCCTCCTTCTGTTCTGCTGTGGCCCCACTTCAGCATCTGGGTGCAGCCAGATGCAACCGCAGAATTCAAAGCCACTCCCTACGTGAATGTGTGCACGGGTCTCTTTAAACTAATAGCCTTAAATGCTTTGGGCCTTAAAAGCTTTTTATTCAGGGATATATATATATATATATATATATATATATATATATATATTCCGCTAGGTCTAAATGTCAAAATTAAAAGGGATTGAAAGACACAGCCAATATGGAAGTAAGGAATTGCAAAAAAAAAAAAAAAAAAATCCACTTATTGAACTCAGCAAGGTAAACACAGGACAGATGTCTGAAGGATTGATTTTAGCTTTGATCAAAAGTCAGACTTCATTGATCTCTGTGTCTCCAAATCACGAGCGGTTGCCAGGCACACTCTAGGTACTCATAATTATGTGCTGAATTAATGATGCGCCCGGAGCCCAGCGTCAGAATGAAGAGTCGGGAGTGGAGCTGGAAGGCTGAGGCTCTTGCTGAGTGACCCCTGACCCCTCCTGCAGAGTCCTGGTGCGGAGCCCAGACGCTAAGCACCCTGATTTCATGGGTGGTTGTCCTGTAGCTGAAGCAGAGGTTGGTAAACAAGGTAGGGCCTGCCTGGAGGGGGGAAGAAGCGACAATTTCTACCCTTTGTTCTGAGCCGAGGTGAGGGCTTACTCATCCTAATTATGAGCTGAAAACAGACCTGCTTCTGTCTCCTGCAATCCCTCAGGAAACAAACCTGTCACCATGCACACCATCTCGTGTTCTCGTGCAGCCCTGGGTCTGAGTCGGCACAGAGCACCCTCAAGACTGATTCAGTGGAAGAAAATAAAGTACGACAGAAAGCTCCCAGCCCCTATTTGGCAGTTCAGTGTTAACCATCGTGGAAGAACTTAATAACTTCCATGAGCTACATACATGTTATTTAGCATCTAATTTGTTCCCTAGACTTACAAAAATGCACAAGGCTCAGAGAGGCAAAGTGGCTTCCCAGGATCACACAGCTAGCAGGAGCTGGAGCCCAATCTGAAGTGAGGTCTGGCTGACTGAGTTCCAGCCGCGCTCTTTCCCATCACATTAAGCTGTTCTCTCCAGCCTAAGGCGAGAGACACTGCTCGCTGTATAAATGATAAATGAGTCCACAGAATTGTTGCAACTGCCACTTCCAGACAGGCGGGAGGGGAGAGAGTCTTTGAAGTGCTGGCGATCTTTTTCAATGTTTTTTTGGATAAGCAAAACACTTACAGGTTCTAAATATAAAATAAAAATAAAAATAGATTTAAACAAAAAACCCACAGGGCCAGAATGAAACAACTTATTCTACCCTGTCCTCAGTCAGTTCTCCAGAAAGGTAAACCTTAATCAGATCCTCAAGAATCTTCCAGACTTCCTTTATGCGAGTACAATGAGTATAAATTGTGTGTGTGTGTGTGTGTGTGTGTGTGTGTGTGTGTGTGTGTGTGTGTGTGAAAACAGTATCTCATACAGCAGAGTCTGGCTTTGAATTCACTATATAGCTGAGACTTACTTCCCTTGATCCTCCTGCCTCCACCTCTCAAGTGGCAGGGTTACAGGCGTGTGCCACCACATACATCAGAATGCAGTCCGTATTGTTCTGTGCCTTTCTGGTTTTCCGCATCTGCTTTTTCATTTAAGCAAAGTCAGTCCCTCCAAGGCAATTCACAGGGACCGTCATCATCTTCCGTTCTGTATTGTGCCATAGCTCCGATGCCACTGTGCCGATGCACTTAGAATCAGTTACACGGTAATGAGCAGTAGTTTCTGATCTTTTGCCATTGAGTACTGTGGTGGTGAAAGAAAAGCTTGAGTCCGGGTATGCTATACACGCCTTTAATCCTAGCACTCGGGAGACACAGCCATGCAGATCTCTGAGTTCAAGGTCAATCTATACAACAAGTTCCAGGACAGCCAAGCTTAGGCAGTGAAGGAGCTAGAAAACAGAAAGCTGGGGCCATGTTCCAGTTCTAGCAAAGAGCAGAACTCAGCAGGTTCAGGTATGTGTCTCTGGTTTTAGAGTCAAGAATGGAAGGGACTACTGGGACAATTGAAGCTGGTTATCTGGATCGAAGAAATGAGGGGTGATTAAGAAGAGACCAGCATCACTGAGATGAATTCTTCTGGGAAGTGTTTGAGAGCATAAAGAAGCTCTGTTCCAGAGATAGCCAAAGTTGTACCTCGTGCTGCAGCTAGACTTGGTAATGTGTAAGAATCACCCAGGTGGTACTGGTTTCGAAGGCATGAAGGGGTCATGAAGAGCACTGAGGCTCGGCACCGTGAGAGGACATGGAAGGCCGTTGGTAAAGGTGCAGCCTTGGCTGCAGTTGACAGCCCAGGACTGGAGGGGCCATGCAGAGAAGCTGAGGCTTGGCACCATGCAGAGAGCCTGTGAGAGACTGTTGGTGAAGCCTGGGTACAGCAGAAGACTCCAGCGGAGTGGAGATGCCATTACCATGGGATGGTCACCAAGAAGAGTGAAGTCGATCACTCTTAGATCTTAGAGTGTAGAGAGGGCAGAGCTGGAGAAGTGACACCAGCCCTTTGGAGGAGCCCAGAGGATCATGTGTTGATCCCTAGACATGGGAAAGTGTAACACTGAGGTTGCCATGGAGACCCCAAGATGTTAGAGGTGTCAGAGGGATGGGCTAGCTGCCAAGGAAAGCTGCTGACAGCGAGTGGGATCAGCCCAGGAGAAAGGAGTTGGAGATCTGAGGAGCACTTGGATATCAGACATGGAGATGCAAAGTTTGGAGTTTGCCCAGACAGATTTTGAGGTCTTGTTTGCTCCAGTATTTCCTCACTATGACATTTTGTAATAGTAATGTATATCCTGTGGTGTTTAAGGTTTATGATATGCTCTTGATTTGACTTTATAGGGGATTACAGTTAAATGACTGAATGAATCTCGGAGAAGACTTTGGACTTTTAACACTGTTGAGACTTATAGACTGTGAGGACTTTTGACGTTAGACTAAATGTATTTTGCATTATTCTGTTTAGGTGTGCCCCCTCCATAGACTCATGTGTTTGAACAAGCCTATAAGAGCCAGGGAATATAATATGGTGGTTTGAATATGTTTAGCCCAGGGAATGGCACTATTAGGAGGTGTGGCCTTGTTGGTGTGGGCATGGCCTATGGGGGCTGGACTTTGAGCCCCTCCTTCAAGCCACCTGGAAGACAGTCTGCTCCTGACTTCCTTTCTCAGCTCCTCCAGCTCCATGCCTACCTGATGTTGCCAGCTTTCTACCGTAATGATAATGGACTGAACCTCTGACCCTGTAAGCCAGCCCCAATTAAATGCTGTCCTCTATAAGAGTTGCCTTGGTCATGGGGTCTCTTCACAGCAGTGGAAACCCTAATTAAGACAAGTACTATGTTACTGTGAATAATAGACTATTCCATACATACACCAGTACACCTATACAATAAACTTCATTCATGGATGACTGGATAAAAAAAGTGACTGTTTTGCTAAAGACAGTCATTGGTAGTTTACATCCCATTAAGAGAGGTACCAACAGGCATTTGGCTGAACCTGACCATTGGCTGTTACCCACCGTGAGGTACCAGCAAACATTTTGCTAACAGCGCAGAATAGGGTCAGTTTCCCAGAGCCATCAA
Organism: Apodemus sylvaticus; assembly: GCF_947179515.1. Classification (NCBI taxonomy): domain Eukaryota; kingdom Metazoa; phylum Chordata; class Mammalia; order Rodentia; family Muridae; genus Apodemus; species Apodemus sylvaticus. The sequence goes on along the minus strand of NC_067475.1, from coordinate 117,231,826 downwards.
CAATCTCAGCATACGTCAAGGTTTTGAGTTCACACCGGAGCTAAACCACTTACTTGATCCACGTGGTATTATTTTTTATATATTTAAGTAGCTTTTTATTTCCTTTCGAAGAACTCTATTTTTCATGTGCCTTGACCCCTTCCTGTCTGTTCCTGTCATTTCTTTTATTTAAATAAAAGTACTGAAGCTTAGATTACAAGAAAGCATGTTATGAAACACAGTCTTATGTGTTAAGGCCAGGACTGAAATCCAGGTCCATCTCCTCAAGACCCTGAACATGTATACATGTAACCACCAGCATGTATACTCTTGTAGTGTTTATTTCTTTACTGTTGTTTTAGTTTTAAAGACAAAGACAGGAGTAGCCCAGGCTGACCTTGAACCCACCACATAGCTGAGCCTGGCCTCGAACTCCTGATCCTCCAGTCTCCACCTTCTAAGTGCTGAGATTTACAGACCTGTGACACCAAGCCCATATTGTTGTCCAAAAGAACTGTCAATAGAGTTGTCTATTCGGAAGGGTGAAAAATGAGATTTCAGTTGTCCTTTTATATGCTTTAATAACTTTGAAATAAGAGATTGAGTTAGTCAGAATTCTCCAGAGAGGGAGAACCAAGCAATGGGACAGTGATGCAGAGATGGACGAGATAGAAGCGATACTACAAGAGCAGGTTTATTAGAGGAATTGACACACACGTATAGAGGATAGGAAGTCCCATTACAGGCCACTGAACAGGCCACTGAAGAGCTTAGAACCGGGAATGCCAGAGCATGGCTAAGTCCGAGTTGACGAGCCCAAGAACTAAGGATACCAATGGCACCTCTCTCAGTCCAAGAGGTGCTGATATAGAAGGGTACTTTCCAGCCTAAGAACATGGAGGTCAAGGAGTCATGGCCATTAAAACGGCGTGTCATCCCCGGAGAATAATACAGCCTGGAGAAGGGAGATCTCTCTTCTCTCTGGTTCCATCACTCCTACCAGACAGTTGAGTGGCATCCCCAAGGCAACCTTATCAATCATATTATCGACCTTATCAAACGTCCTTATCAGTCCTCACGTTCAAATCTCCCACAGCATCTGTCACAGGCTCACTCACAAACAAGTCTTACACCTCAGAAGACAACTAAGTCGACACCTAAAAATAACCACCTCAAACATCCAATCTATATAAATTACATCACACTCATGTTCATAACAACTATTTTTAAAGTCATGTTGGGAATGACTGAAAGACACTTTTAAGGCTGATCTTCTACAGTTCCTAAGTTCAGCTGGTTTGCACCTGCTGGTGTTATTGGTTTAGGGATGGTATTCAAGGAATACTACACAGACCTTGCATTTAAAAGGCATGTGCTCTTGAGCCAGAGAAATGGATCAGAAGGTAAAGGGTATCATGTCCAAACCTGATGACCTGGGTTCTTTATCCAGGACCTACATGATGGAAGAAGAGAACCTATCCATTTGGCCTCCACAGAAGCACATGTGTGGCACATGTCCCCGCACATGTATACATGCATGCAAAAATAAATAACTACAACGAAAATTAATAAGAAGCAATTCTAATGAGGAAGGACCTATAACACACACACACACACACACACACACACACACACACACACACGAAATGTAGAAGGATCAGAATTAAAGACCAACATCTTAACCTCATTCAAATGTTTAAAAATAAGAACAACACTAACTTGTCAAGATGATGTACCCATTGTTTGTTCCTTAATTCTACATTATTGTTACATTTTTCTTTAAAAGTAGAAAACACAGGGGGGTGCTGATGTAGATAAATAAGGTAGAGTAGGAACAGATCACCTTTAGAAAAGGCCCTGGTCTCAGAAGAGCTGACTGTGTTCCAGGATGGAGACTCGGGGACTTATATTAGTCAGGACTTTCCAAGCCCCAGTTTCAAAGGAGCGGGCCAAGAAGGATATTGCAGCGTAAGCAGACCCAGCCTGGGACTCCGCTTTGGAACTTTAGGGCAGAAGCATTTTCTCTTCCTCTGGAAGGTGTAAAAGGAAGTCATTTTCATTACTGAGAGAAAAGCCAAAGGGAAATAAAACCTTTGAAAGTGAATGGAAACTTCTCAGAGTCCTAATGACTCTGTGTACCTTTGAATCAACCTCACATAAAGCCCAGTTTTCCTACAGACATCCAGAGAATCATGCCTTCGCTGGCCTACGAGAGGCTGAGGATTGGTGATGCATGGCTTTGAACCCAGCATTCTAGAAGGGCATGGAGAAGAAAGAAAGAAAGGAAGAGAGAAAGAGAGAAAGAGAGAAAGAGAAAGAGGGAAAGAGAGAAAGAGAGAAAGGCATGGGGGGGAGTAGCACTCCAGATGAGGGAGTAGCTTTTGAGAAGGACGTTAAGAAACTAGGAGGGAGAAAAGGGTGGTGATCACGTTCCAGGAGGAAGCCATGGGCAGAGGCCAGGATGCCCTGCAGCTCCTCCCATGGTTTTACGGAGCCTGCCTTCTGCTCCTCTGACTCTGATCCGCCTATTCCTACAGCCTGTCACAATAAACAGTGGAAATCCAATTCCATCGCGATTAAGGTTGCCTTTCTAACTGAGTTTAGACTTTATTCCGAATAGATAGCAAGTTCTGTTGCAGGTACTCAGACAGATTTGTCTTTAAGACTAAGGTTTTTTTTGTTTTTGTTTTTTTGGTTTTTTGGATTTGGTTTTTTCGAGACAGGGTTTCTCTGTATAGCCCTGGCTGTCCTGGAACTCACCCTGTAGACCAGGCTGACCTCGAACTCAGAAATCCACCTGCCTCTGCCTCCCAGAGTGCTGGGATTACAGGCGTGCGCCACCACCGCCCGGCTAAGACTAAGGTCTTAAAGCTGGGGGCTAGTAACATGGTCCAGTGCTTGCCTGGAATGCACAAAGGCTCTGGGTTCAACGTCTGATCCTGAAAGGAAAAATAGCAAAGAAAAGAAAAAAGACAAGCTGGTGTCAACAGAGCAGGAAATTTCCTTTAGCTCACTGTAAAAGTATTCCATTTTGGGAGAAAACGAGAAGAAAAACACAGAAGGAAGGGGGAACACAGTTTTAGTGTTGTCTATTTTCGTACAATATTACCGCCAAGTTAGGAGCGTAAAGGAACGCCCACCCTCTCAGTTTCTGTTGACCAAGGACCTGGTCATTGTTTCACCACACTGGGATGTGATGCACACACACCTCCAACCCTAGCACTTCAGAGGCTAGGGCATGAAGATGGAGACCTCAAGGGCAGCCTGAGCCTGAGACTATTTCTCAAAAAGAAAAGAAAAGTCTGCTGAGCTTTTGCTCATCCCAATCGAACGGTAATGGCTCTACTGTCAGAGTTGCTCAGATCGCTGCCAGAACACAGCTCCTACGGCTCACAGGACAGCAGGGCAGGGCCCCATTGCATACTTCCTGGATCCTGTTGCTTCCACTTTTCTTCTCCTCCCACCCCCACCTCATGCTTAAATCCAGAGTCTGTGCGTGGCAGAAAACAGGGCTGTCAGGACGGCTCAGCAGGTGTCATAGTCAGGATTCTCTCTAGGAACAGAACTGATAGACTATTGACATATATACTAAATATATACTTAATATTCATGTATTCTTTCAGTTCATATATATATATACACACACATACATACGTACATACATACATATATGCATACATATATTACATATATAAAGGGGATTTAAGAGCATAGATTATATGCTGTGGTCCAACTAATCCAACAATGGCTATCTCTCAGTGGAAGGTCCAAGAATCCAGTAGTTGTTCAAGTCATAAGGCTGCTGTCTCAGCTGTTCTTCAGAAAACATTAGAATCCTCAAGAAGTGGGGTCTAACACCAAGCAAGAGAGGCAGGGCGCAAGCAGGCAAAAGGCAAACCTGCATTCTTCCAGGGCTTTATCTGGGCTGCCAAGGAAGATGTGGCCTAGATTTACAGTGAGTTCTCACCAAAATCCCTCACAGGTGCGTCCAACAACTTGGGTTTCAGTTAATTACAGTTGTCATCAAGTTGACAACTGAGATTCGCCATCAGAGGGAGTAAAGGTGCGTCTGGCAAGCCTAGGGACCAAAGTTCAATTCCTATAACTGACACAGTGGAAGGAAATGACTGACAGCTGGGGGCTGTCCTCTGACCTCCACTGGGTGCCAAGGGATGCACATGCACAAACACAAACACACAGAAAATGCATTTGACAGAGACAACACTGTGTATCTTTCTGAGTCTCCAGTGGCATCCATTTTCCTGAAAACGTTGACATTATGGTTTCATGTTTTAAAGCGAAACAAAATGCACACACACACACATACATACATACACACATATACACACATATATACACACACATACACATAGACATACACACACATAGAGACAAATATACATACACACACACATATACACACAAACACACATACACACACATACATATACACACACACATATACACACATACACACACATATATATATACACACACATACACATATATATACATACACATGCACACACATGTACACACAGACATACACACACATATACATACACACACATACACATACATACACATACACACATATATACACACATATACATAAACACACACACACATACACACACATTCATTTTCCTTATCCAGTCAACTGTGGTTGCGACACCTAAGCTGGTTCCATTTCTTAGCTCTATGAGCAATGCAGCAATAAACACGGATATTAGGATCTCTAGGGCACATTAACACAGCCGTTCGGTTTAAACACAGGAGTGGCATCGTTGATCACATGCAGTTCAATTTTTAGTTTCTAAAGAATCTGCACACTGACTTCCACAATGACTATGCGGTCCACATTCCTGACACTCCACATAGCTCTAGTTGAGGAGACTTCTCACCAAACTATAGAGCAACTATCTGCTTCTTCCTAATGGCTTGTAGAGAAGGTTAAGGAAGAATTGCAAAGTGAAAAGGAGCCAGAACCTAAAGATTTGGGGGGGAAGGGAAATCCCAGATCGCCCTTATTCTAAATAATAATGAAGAACAGAACTGAGACACGTCTTCAGAAAGATAATCAAGGGTGTGGCTAAGAGGCCAATCTGTGGAGGCGAACGTGGCTTGGAAGCCCGCCCTCCAACAGAAACACTGAGGAATGCAGACCGGGTGACATGAGGAAGGGTAATGGACTCCTGAGACCCAAGCCTTGGCCACAGAGTGCTGTGCTGTTCTTCATCGCTGCCTCTTTGGTTTCCAGTTATTTGTAGGAGGTGGAGGTGGAGGCGAGCAGAGGCGAGGGGTGACGTCCACAGCCTAGGTTTCCAGAGGCCACCTGCCTGCTGTGAGCAGCAGGGGGCGCTGCCGCCCGGCGCACTCACTTCGCTGCTCTCTCGGCTTCTTCACCACTAGCTTTGAAGAAACAAGAAACCAAGCAGAAGAGCCCGGTGAAGCCAGGGTTTGCAGACAGCCCAGAAACGCCATGGACTGCCTCTGGCCAAGAGCTAGCAAAGAACTCAAGGGCACCCGGACTTCAAAGCCCAGAGCCCACGTGGTGGAATGAGAGTCAACTCTGAAGATGGCGTCTGATGTCCACACACGTACACGAAATAATAAATAATCTTTAAAAAGAAGAAAGAAAGCCGAAGAGGTGGGGAATCTCAAGAGATGCATGGGGGGGGGGGGGGAAGGGAGGAAGACAGTAAGTGAAGGAAATGAATAAGAAAACAAAACTCTGTGTGTGTGTGTGTGTGTGTGTGTGTGTGTGTGTGTGTGTGTGTGTGTGTGAAAATACCTACGCTCACTTATAAATTATTTTACTAGGCTCCTCAGCTAAATATTCAATTCTATTGCTTGTGAGTTCTGCCTTCCACCAGACATCAGAACATGAAACAATTCTGCCCATGGTGTTTGCCTTTGTAAAAGCCCTCCCCTCCACTGCGGGTGACACACTGCTCCTTGTGTTCCATCCGAAGGTCACAGAATGTCCTTCCCCATCCTTGTTCTTGCCAGCATCCTACTCATGATCACGTATGCATTTTCTAAGAAACCCAAAGCTTCCTCTAGAGAGAACTCCCGGCCTTTCCGAGCCCTTCTCGGCTTTTCTCAGCATATTCCTTGCTCTCGGTTCAAGGCCTCTTCCACGAGTTTAGGTATTTGTTAGAGCCACACTCCACGTCGTATTGCTGATTTTGCTTCCGTCTGCTTAGAGTATCACAACAGAATCCATTGCCTGGGAGCAGTGGGGTGGTGTAGCGAGCAAACGCACTTCCCTCTGAGCCTGGCAACCTGAGTTCTAGCCCCAGAACCAACATGGGAGACAGGGGAGAGCTGACTCCTACAAGTTGCCCTCTGACCTCCAGACATGCACCATGGGGTGTGCACATGCCTTCGTGGACGGGGACACACACACACAGAATGATATAAAATATTTTAAAAATTAAATTTCAGAAACCAACAGACTCAGCAGCTGAAAGAACAGAAATCCCTTTCGCAGCGCTAGTAAACTGAAGTCCAACATCAAAATGCCAGTTCCCCAACTTGCAAACAGCCCCTTCCCCCTCACATGTAAAAGAAAGCAAGTCTGAGTCTGTCTTAGTCAGTGTTCTGTCGCAAGGAGGAGCCATGACTGCGGCGACTCTGTTAAAGGCGATCGAGGCTGGCTTCCGGTTTCAGCGGTTTAGTCCATTCTTATCATGTCAGGGAACATGGCGGCATGCGGGCAGACATGATGCTGGGAGGTAGCTGAGAGGTCTACCTGTGGATCTGGGCAGCAGGAAGGCAGAGAACCAGTAGGCCTGTCTTGGTCTTCTGAAACCTCAAAGACCGCCCGCAGGGACACATTTCCTCCAACAAGGCTACACCTACCCCTGTTGGTATGTTCCCCAGCAAGGAGCCTGAACCTCTCCCTGATGGCTAAGCAGCCAAATATATGAGCCCGAGGAAGCCATTCTTATCCACCTCCCTGGCCCCCGTAGGCTTAGAGCCTTTTCATAATGCAAATCTGAATTCAGTCCAACATCCAAAGTCCCAATAGTCTATAAAGTCCAAAGTCTCTTCTGAGCGGATGGCTACCTTCATCCTCAGAAAGAAAAAAAAAAAAACCTTCTCCACATCTGGCATCTCTTCCTCACTGGAAAACGGTAGCAAATAATAATGGTGTGTGTCCAGGTGATGGTGGCACATACCTTTAATCCCAGCCCAGGAGGCAAAAGCAGATGGGTCTCTGAGTTCGAGGCCAGTCTGGTACAGAGCAAGTTCCGGGACAGTCAGGTTTGTTTTAGAAGAAAGAAAAATGGATAATGGCCTATCGGGGTTGGGCATGATGCCCACAACACAGGTCGGGAGGCCCATGCGTCTGAGCTAATGGGCCTAGGGAGTTCCAAGACAACCTGGGCTACTGAATAAGTCCCCAAGTCAAAGACTCCAAAACAGGGGATGAGGGGGGCCAGCTGAGCTGGATTAGGACACCATAATTACCCCCTTAATATTTGGGGGATGAAGGCATGACCAGAGATTGAGCCTACAGTCTCAATTCTTCTATCACGGTACACCCCCAAGCCTGAACCTGTGTTTAAATACTGTCACAGTGGTGCCTGGGCAGTGTTGGCCCACACCTTTAATCCCAGCACTCAGGAGACTGAGACAGGCATCTTTATGAGTTCGAGGCCAGCCTAGTCTATAGAGTAAGTTCCAGGGCAGCCACGGCTACACAGAGAAACTCTGTCTCAGGAAAATAAAAAAGGGAGGCAATAAAGTTTATGGGCTAGAGAGATGTCTCAGTGATTAAAAACAGTGGCTGCTCTTCCAGGGGACCAAGGTTCAATTCCCAGCACCCACATGCAACAACTGTCTGTATCTCCAGTTCCAGAGATCTGACACCCTCGCACCTATTCACATAAATTATTTTTTTTAGAAAGTGCTGTTGCATTGGCAGTCAGAGCTTCAACATACAGATTTTGAGAGACAGTTCAATCCCTAACAGTGACATGCTGTCACCAGATACAGTGACATCAGCAGGCAGCAAGACACGGTGAGCACAGGGGGCCTCTCTCATTTGCCTGTTTCCCGCCATGCCCGCGATCTCAGGAGGCTTTTATCCCGAGTACGTTAACAGGGCCTGCATATGCCGTGTATCCGTGTGCGGTACCAGCTCCGAGGCCTTGTAACAGAGATGATATATCCCCGCTGAAGAGAAATGACAGTCGGAATGAGAAGAAGGAGCCAATTTGTCACTTAATGCAGGGCCTGATTGTGCTGCAGCAGGAGCCTCACACTGGGATTGATTACAAACAAGATGACATTTCCCTGTGGGCCATCTCACGCATTATTATAAATAAACACCGCTCGCTTTAGCATCTGCATGACCATCGATCGAGAACACATTCTTCTCTCCGAGCCTTGGGTTCACAGTAAATATCCCAGGGCAACCACAACGGCCTTTCCTCAACGTGTAAGAGAAGCACTGCTCACATGAGACATGAAGTGGGAACTGTCACGCAAGTCCACGAGGAAAGAAAACACATACAGAGGTGCACTGGCCCTCCGAGTTCATTTCCAAGAAGCCTTAGCCTTAAACCGTGGTGGGGCTTTGCTCCAAGGGCTTTGGCAGCTGGACTAGGGCCTGGCAACGTGTGAGACCAGCACTCAGGAGGATCCCGGACTCCGACCGCAGTGAGACCTTGCGTCTAAGGAGAAGAACACACAGCCTATCGCCCCTCAACAACTGTCTGGGGGTTGTTTGGGGTCTTTGGTGGGTTTTTTTATATAATTATTATTAATTTTTGTATTAATACAAAATTAATTGTATTAATTAATACAATTCTCTTGGGATGGTATGAAATACCAGGCCAAGAGAATCAGCTGTTTTCTGGGAGTGTTTCCTGAAAAAAATCACAGTGGGTTTTCAAGATGGAAATAAATCTGTTAAATTTCGAATATCTCTTTGCCCTTGCCCTGACTGCTCCAAATCTGTCATCTTATGAGTTTCAAATAAATAAGTTATTTTAACCACCAAAATATAGAGTGACTGTTTTCTATTTATTTCTTTACGCTTTGCTTCGGTGCAAGGGTGAATTTGATCTGCCTGCGGAAATTTTTCTTTTCATTTCCGTATCTCTCCTCTCATTTTCTATCTTCCCCTCCACCTCCTCTTGATGCTTCCTATCTGCTCAAACTTTCCCTCCCACATAAACCCACGAGTTTGGTTGGCATCTATCTGTTTCTGATGTGACGTGAGTGCCCCCTGCTGTCGAAGATGGTGAACAGCTCCGCAGCCAGGCAGGTTCAGCCCAATCCCGGAGATGGAGAAAAAAAAACTACATCCCTGGGCAAACACTGGTAGGATTGTTAAAATGAATAATTTATTAAATCGCGATTGTTTATTGACATCCCTTTCATTATTTACTTCTCAGTTATTAAACCTACGCGTGGAGTGCCTGGGTGTTAGCCCTTGGCCCACTCGAAGGCTTTTTCCCAGGCAGCGATGGAGCCAGCCCCTTGATTCTCTCTATCCAAGACATTTTCGATCTCTTTTGTCAGGTCGGGGTCAAACTACAGTTGTTCCATGATGACTTTATCAATTCTCAGTTGATAGACTCTAAATGAAAAACTGCCCGCTGCTGCCTCACCGCCACTTAAGAAGGGGGTTATCTGTGTAATGTTCTGTCAATCGGGCAGGGTCTGAGGCAGACGCCGGGAGTCAAGTGAAATAGGAGGAGAAGATGCCTTTAATGTTTTTATTAGTCTTTGTCCCCTACATCAAAAACTAGCTGACAGCCATCCTGGACTGTCCTTCCAAATCAAAATGATAAGGGAAAGGGTGCATGCATGCATGCACGGATAAGGGCACACTCTATTCTGAAGGAAGTCGATAATACCTGTCTTACGTAATTATACTCGTCAGCCCTCACACTGAGGTGGGGTCGAGGTCAAAAGCGGGCTCCGATGGGAGGGGCATGTCCCCCAATAAAACCTCTAATGAAGATATACTCCGTTCTGTACCCAGGAGGGAGCCCTGGGCTTTTTTTTTTTTTTAAGACTCATTTATTGTTATATGTAAGTACACTGTAGCTGTCTTCAGACACACCAGGAGAGGGTATCAGATCTCATTCAAATGGTTGTGAGCCACCATGTGGTTGCTGAGATTTGAACTCAGGACCTTTGGAAGAGCAGTCAGTGCTCTTAACCTCTGAGCCATCTCTCCAGCCCAAGCCCTGGGCTTTTAAAGGACAAACTCATGCTTCCTTGTTGTTTGTTTTCATACAATATATTCTGATACCTCCCCCAACTCCTCCTCATTTTTAACCAAGCAGGAGTTCAGAAAGGTGTGTGTATGTGTAGTATCCCCAAGATAGATAGATAGATAGATAGATAGATAGATAGATAGATAGATGACGGATAGATAGAGAGATGATGGATAGATAGATAGATGATGGATAGATGATGGATGGATAGATAGATAGATAATGGATAGATAGATAGATAGATGATGGATAGATAGATAGATAGATAGATAGATAGATGATGGATAGATAGATGATGGATAGATAGATGATGGATAGATAGATAGAGAATAAATAAGCCTCGAGGCAAAAAAAAAGGCGAAAGTTAACAAATTTCATTCTAAAACCCCAAATTTAAAACAAAGAAGAGCTAGTGAGATGGGCAGTGGGTCAAGCTGTTTGCCCTGCGTGCCTCAGGATTCCACAGTGAAAGTAGCAAGCCAGCCTCTCTGGCTTTCTCTCTCAAACCCATGTCCCTTCACACTCCATTAACAATAAAGAGGTTTTAAAAAGAAAAAGAGAAAACCTAGTTTATCGTGATTGGTATTAGTACACATAAGAATAAGAAAGACTCTCTCTTCTCTCATGAAATAAGTCGATTGATTCATTTCCCAATAACTCATTAGAAGTCTGCATTGAGTGGAAAAATCATATTATCAGATGTTGTTAAAAACAAAAAATATTAGAAATATCAAATATTAGAAATATCATCAAATTATATTCCCCCCATCAAATTAAATATGACTTTCGAGAAGATTGACACCTTGACATTTTTCTTTCACCGCTCTGAGTATTTTTGAAGGCTCTGCACTCAGAAAGCTCAGGGAAGATGCAGAAGGGGCAAGATCAGGGCCAGTTTCCAACAAGCAGATATGCTCAGCCTGCAGTCCTCCTGCTACAGGCACCTATGATGGCTAGGAACAGGGCCCGACATCTTTGTAGGACCGTATCCCATGTCACGGTGTCAAAAAGGATGGACACACCTTCGTTTACACCAGATTGTCCAGAAAGTTTATAAGAGAAGCATCCTTTTAGTGGCCAAGAGCCTTACCCTTGAAAGGAATCTGCTGTTCCTGTCTGTTCAAGCTAACAAAACAAGAAACAGAGTAAAGAAACTATCACTAACAATATAATATTATAATATATAATATATTATAACGCTATAATGTCATTAGAGCGGAATGGTTCTAACCTTAGCACATTGCACTACACTGGAAAGACTGACTTTTAGTCTTCCCATTAAGCTCCAACAATGACTAATAATCACCCAGTAACAACAAGCAGCAGACACAGCCAGTGTTCTAATGGCCACTGCAACGATGAAGATGTGCGTGAGCTCATGAGCGCAGAGAAGAGGAGCCCCTGACCTGGTTCAAGGGTTGAAGGGAAAGAAGGGAAGAGAGGCGGCCTTCCTGAGAGAATCCGGTGGCCCTTGCTTCATTTCCTGCCTCCACTCAACTTGCGATAAATCTGGGGCATGAATATGTCCAAACCTGAGGAAGGGTTTGTAATGGAGACGCACACACACCCCAAAAAATCAACACACTCCGAAGACCACCTAGTCACACATTTGAGAGTCGAAGTCGCCTGCAAGCAAAGTAAGTGATCGAAATAATAACCTGCTTTCAAACAAGTTGTGTGTTTTCAGAGCAATGCAGTATTAAAAGAGTGGTGTGAGCCAGAGCAGGGGAGAGGGAGGAAAGCGGGGGTGGGGGGAGACAGATGAAGATCGAGGAGCAGGCGGAAGCCTGAGCTCGTCCCCACACAGAAACTCCAAATGTACCTTTAGACAGAGACTCTCGCTTCCCGTAATGTATGTGTCCACCCTGATCAAAATTTACAGAGAGAAAACCGCCATTAACCCAAGCACTTCTCACGGTTTTTATCAGAGCCGTAGAGGACATTCACGGCGGTAAGTGCTTCGGAATAGCCTAAGCGATGTTGCTTAAGTGCAAGAAGTTGCTATCATGTCCCCTACCTCCTTCCTCTGGTGCTTAAGGAGTCTCTGGAGACTCCCGGATGTTGGGACGGGGTCCAAATGGCGTGGGGTCAAGGGAAATGGCGGGTAAACGTTGGTACAGACATCTATCCTTGTCATCTTTTCAAAATGGCATTTCACTCACTCCACAGCAAGAGAACTTTTGGTGAGCGTGGAGAGAATGCAGTGATCCGGTCATCTGCAGAAGCTGGTTCTCGAACCCACCCTCAGCAGGGATCTATTAAGGAAGCAGGAAATGGAAAAGGAAGTGCTACGTGCCACGGATGTCACTTAACATTACGTTTTATGAAGTTCTTCTGCAAAGGCCTTTCGTATTGGCAGACTCGGAACAAGGCAAGTGCATAAATAAACGCTCCCCCTGCACTCAGGGGTTCTTTGCCCCAGCCCTCTTGCCGAACTTGCTGGGACACAGTGAGGTTGCAAGAGAGATTCTAGACAGAGTATATAATAGGGACTTGTCACGGTGCCAAAATGTGGAACAAACAAAAAAGATTTGTGGCTTTTGTCTGCAAGATCTGATGGATTAGGACCGTTAGGTTCCTCACTGTTGGTAGGGGAAATGAATGCTCCAATCCCCCTGCCTCCGTGACTGCTTCACTGCAGTCTTATGGATGCTTTTGCTCTGATCTGGAATGTCAGTAAGGCTCAGACTCTCCACAGGCCTGTATTGGAGACACGAGCGGCCACATACGGCCGTGCTGATGAGAAGCCACGCCGATCGAGTGTCACCAGGGAGACTGTTCAGTGACAAAACACAAACTTCCAAACAAGTGGTAACTGTGCCTCGTGCATCACAAGGTCTTCTTGTCAGGAAGCTTCTTCAAGCATTTTACAGACGCGCATAAAGGGTCCCTCGCGAATCATCAGGAACCAGTGGCGTCGAGGGCAGAGAGAAAGCCACCGCTCTACCGGAAAACAAATATGCTTTCCGGAAAAATTATCCTGCAGGCTGGTGAGACGGCTGCCTGGGTAATGGCACCTGCTGTCAGGCCTGACGACCGGAATTCTGTCCCCAGGACTCACTCGATTAAAGGAGAGAATCGACCCTCTTTTGTTGTCTTCTGACATACCCATATAACACTCACACACATACATACACATGAATAAATAATATGATTTTTAAGTTAAAGAAAAAGGTTATTTTGCAAGTGCAGCTATAAAATCTTCTTTTCTGTGCTCATGAATAAGGAGGATTTAGGCATGTTGACACAGAATGCAGGACTACTGTCCTAAGGAACAAGATGGACATTGAAGATGCTGCCCATATACTCTCCACTTTCCTAAAGACAAGATGCAGGATACCTGGGCCAAACTAAGTATCGGAGCTGGCCAGGAATGTGCACCCGTGTTACCAGGCTGGGTGGCAGACGCTGCATTCTCTGAAAGAGGTGAGACTTTGCCCTGCATTAACTATGCAGACCACAGATTGGTTTCCAGCCCAGCTACTAGAATGGAAGTATCCTCTGAACGGATGCTTAACCCGTGACTTGGGCCCTGGCCACCAGGAAAACTAATCCAGAAATTTCCCGTAGGAGCAGCTTTGTGACTGAAACCTACAGGAGAGTTCAGACCACATAGCGAGCTCAAGGCCAACGTGGTTACCCCAGACTCTGGCAAAGAAAATAAAATGCTAACAAATCTCTTTATGACTTCCCATAACATCCCTCACGCCAGCATGAGTACGGATTATAACCTAGAGTCCCAATGTTTTTTTTTACTTTTAGACAGTCTTTCTCTGTAGATTGGCCTCAAACTCAGAATCCTATCTCAGCCTTCCGAGTTCCAAGATTACAGTCTCGTGCCACCAAACCCAGTTACAGAACCTGTTCCATCTCCCGATTTCAATATTTTTGTCCCAGTATTGCTTGCTGTACTAAAAAGGATGTCTAAAGTCCCTTCCCTTCCAAAGAAAGACCTAATTTAGCTTTGACTTCCCCGCTAAGTGCTGTTTCTACGCTCTTGTTAAGCTCTGACGTGACCCCATGTTGGTACCACATTAATATGCGGGCTTATCCTCATCATTCTGTCCTGATGACAATAATTATCATAGACCCCAGCCAAGACTCTCCCTTAGCAATCCTTCCAACAATTCTCACCTCCAGAAAGGGCAGTTTTATCCTTCTTTCCGGCAGAGATTTCAAAGCCAAGAACTCCAGTAATTCTCACCTGACAATGAGTTTATTGCATTTTTCTGAATATACGGCAAGACATTTATTAGTAGACTATGAAGTATTCATCACGGTAATTAAACCTAAGCTGTCGACGGTGTAGTTAATGCATAGCCAGGGATAATGCTGTTCCTTTTTGCTGTGTGTTTGCTCTTCCTGTAATCTAATACAAAACCCTTCACGGAGGTGGAAAGGCACTGATCTTAAGGCTGGTGTTAAAGAAATCTGTTTGCCTCCCACCAGGAAGACTCAGTGCATACTCAAAGTTACAAGGAATTTCCAAGACAGCAATGTACAGACTCAGGAATGTCTGTTTACTCCTGGGAGAAATAAATGTAACTTTTCTTTAAGCAAATAAGAAGTCAGGCTGGGCAGTGGTGCTGGCAGCTTTAATCCCTGTACTGGAGAGGCAGAGGTAGGTAGATCTCTGAGACCGAGGCCAGCCTTGTCTACAAAGTGAGTTCAAGGACAGCCAAACCGGCTACACAGAGAAACCCTGTCTCAACACACCAGAAAAAGAAGGAAAAGAAAAAGGCAATTTTTGCATGACAAAAGCTTAAAAATAGTCACACCCTTTAGCCTAAAAATTCCACCACGGTCTTTGTTCTAAAGAACCAACCAGACCCAGTTGATAACTCCCTCCAATAGTTTCACTATAAGACAGATGGCAGGGTGATTGTCAGGAGGTTGAGGCCAGCCTAATCTATATAGTGATCTCAAGCCAGTCGGGGCTACAGAGAGAGACACTGTCTCCAAAAAGACAAAGAAGAAGGGGAAAGAAAGAAAGGGAAGAAGGAGGAAGGGAGGGAGGGAGAGAGAGAGAGGGAAGGAGGGAAGAAAGAAGGAAGGAGGGAAGAAAGAAGGAAGGAAGGAAGGAAGGAAGGAAGGAAGGAAGGAAGGAAGGAAGGAAGGAAGGAAGGAAGGAAGGAAGGAAGTGATTACTCAGGACCGCAGTGTGATTGCACAGACCTTTAATCCTGGTACTCAAAAGGCTGAGGCAGAAGGATCATCATAAATTCAAAGCCAGTCCGTGGCACAGAGTGAATTCTTGGCCATCATTCTGGGCCACGGAAGGAGACTTTATATTTATCTTTAAAAAAAAATTAGGGGGCTGGAGAGATGGCTCAGCAATTAAGAGCACTGACTGCTCTTCCAAAGGTCCTGAGTTCAAATCCCAGCAACCACATGGTGGCTCACAACCATCTGTAATGAGATCCGGCGTGCTCTTCTGGGGTGTCTGAAGACAGCTTCAGTGTACTTACATATAATAAATAAAGAAATATTTTTTAAAAAAATTAGGTATGGGGTGCACACCTGTAACCCCACCCCACTGCTTAGGAGGAGGGAGCCAGAAAATAGTCAGTGTAACCCTTGACCACAGAGCTAATTAGAGGCCAGCATAGGCTACATGCGACCCTGTCAAAAAGAAAAAAATAGCATACATACATACATACATACATACATACAATAAGTTTTAGAACTGGGTGTGATGACCCAGGCCTACAATCCAGCGTTTATGATAGGAATGTCATTCTATAACAAGGCTTCAAAGACAAGAGAAGGGAGGAGAGAGAGAGAAGAATGGACTGGAGACAGTAAAAAGTCAACAAAAAAATCACTAAAGATTGATGTATGCCTGGGTGTTCTAAATTCAAAGCCCCTAACAAACCCAGACTCCGCCCACGCACCGCTGAGGGGACCCGGAGGGCACGCCCCCTTTCAGCAAGGACACGCCCCTTTCAGCAATGGCACGCCCCTTTCAGCAATGGAACGCCCCCTTCCGGCGAGAGGACGCCCCCTTTCAGAGCGGCTCACACCTGCCTGCATTCCCAGGCTTTAGGGCAGGGAGAGAAAGGCTGCAGCCAACTTTACTCTTCTTTGCTGTAATGGGTTTCAGAGGGCTTCTTTTTCCCAAAGAAATAATGAATGCCTCTTTGCAAACTGTTGGGGAAAACGTTCAGTTTGGAGGTAATTGAAAATATGTTTTTGCAGCAGCCGCTTCTGAGCCGTTTTCCAAACGGCTTTCCTTCCTAATTAACTCGGAAATGCTTAGCTCCTTGATTCACCGGGTAGACAGTGACATCTAGTGTGTACCGACAGAGTTGGAAAATGGCCTCAGGCACGGGTTTAGAAGAAGCACTAACCCGACACCCCCATTCCCATGCAGTTGTCAAGGGGAACGCAAATTTGGCAGCATAGAGATTCATAATCACTTGAAATTATCAAAGAATTGTTTCCTGTTTAGACTCTCAGAAAAATCTGGATGTTTTAAGGTATTTTAGCCCAGCATTCCTTTCACCCAGCACTTGAGAGAAAGAGGCAGGAAGATCAGGAGTTCAAAGCCAGCCTCAACTACTCAAGGGAATTCAAAGCCGTCCTTGGCTACATGAGACCTGGTTTCAAAACACAAACAAAAAAAAGCCACATTTTATCTAAAGAATCGAGTGATCCAAAAAGTAGTTTGTCTGAGGAGAAGATGAGGTCATAACACCTGAAAGATGAAATATAGTTTTTCCCTGTCAGCTCAGAAAGGACCTTTCACTTAAAAGTGAAAAATGGAAGGGATTGTGGGTGATGGGCTGCCCCTGAATATCATGGGAATTTCCTAGCGTTGCAGGTTTACAGAGAAAACATAAAGCAGAGGGCTGGAGGCAGAGCTCAGTTGGTAGCGTGTTTGCCTAGCGTGCACAATGCCTTGCTAGAACCCCAGGACTACATAAACCAACCGTGATAATACAGGCCTGGAGTTGGAATACTCAGGATAGAAATGGTAAAGTCACGGGTTCAAGGTCACACTAGGCAACATAGGGAGCTCAAGGTCAGCTTTGGCTACGTGAGGACCACATCTTTTAAAAAAGAAAAAATAAATAAATAAAACCATTCTGGAACTGACTGGTAATTTCTTCCCTGGCACCAAAGGTTCGATGCAGGCTGCTGAGGAAGAAAAGGCTTCAGTGGTCTTATCAGCAGTGGACTCCACCTGACTACCAAGCAGGCGTGCCCACTGATGTAACAGCGGAGAGCACGTGGTGGAGCTGTCAGTCTGCTCTCTGACTGGATTCGACACCTATACTACAAGAGGAAGTTCATGCCAAGTTCTGTTAACGTAGTCTAAAGCCATGGCTGGAAGGCCATAGGCCCCAGTGGAGAGCCTCTACTGTGGTTCGGCTAATGGTCAAACTGGTTCCTAAATAGGATCATACCTTTTAGACAGTGCTGCTCAGAGAAGCTTGATTTTATGGTAATCCGAAGTGAATACACAGACATAACTAGTCAATGGTGCACAGACAGAACTAGTCAATAGTGCACAGACAGAACTAGTCAATAGTGCACAGACAGAACTAGTCAATAGTGCACAGACAGAACTAACTAGTCAATAGTGTACAGACAGAACTAGTCAATGGGCTTCGACTCAATGACTGCTCAGCCCTGGACAGAAGACTGGCATCATCATCCCACCCACGGCTCAGGGAACCATTGTGCAAGAGGGCGTGGGAAGGATGTGAGCCAGGGATGGGGCGGAGTGCGGCAAAAGGCTGTCTTCAGACATGCATGGCCATTGTGTTCATTAGCTCACAGCAATTGTGGTCACCAGGAGGACACTGGCACAAGACGGAGCCCAGCGTCACTTCACCATGTATGGAAGAAGCACACAAGGCCTTGTCCCAGGCTGAAGAACCATTTCAGTTCCTGGGCCCTTGGAGGGGGAGAGTCCTTGTTTTCTGAGGATGTAGCCGGTCATCCAGTCACTAAGCCCACAGCCTGCACACGCGAGCAACCACATTAAACCTAGTTCTCGGTAGAATTAAACTTTAAAGCTGTTTCTTCTTATGTGTGCAAGATTGTGTGAGTGGATTGCATGCGTACAAGAAGGCCCACGGAGGCCAAAAGAAGATGCCAGATTTCTTGGAGGTGGAGTCACAGGTGATGTGATGCGCTCCCAACTATCTCTGGCCAGCTCTCCAGCCTCCTGAAATTCAATTAAAAAAAAAACTAGACATGTATACCGTGGTGAAATCATGGCAACCCCTTGCCTCCAAATAGAAACATGGGCGATACACACAGGAAGTAATCTTACCAAAAAAGAAAGAAAGAAAAAAAAAGATTAGGAAAAGCCAGGCAGGGTGTACACACACACACACACACACACTCCCCGAACTCAGAGGGCTAAGGGTGTGGGCTGGTTTGATGTCTGATTGTTTTGTCGGCTCGGAACAGCCTGGGTCATCTAGGAAGGGGGAGCTTCAACTGAGAAAATACCTTTATCAGATTGACCCATAGGCAGGACCGTGGGGCGTTGTCCTGACTGGTGATTGACGTGGGAGGGCCCAGCCCACTGTGAGCAATGCTGCCCTGGGCAGATGGCCCTTGGTATAAGAAAACATTCACAACAAGTCAGTAACCGAGATCCCCCCGTGGGCTCTGCATCAGTTCTTGCCGAGTTCCTGCCCTGGCTTCCGTCAGTGGTAGACTGGGGTTTTGGTGCTTTCCTCCCCAAATTGCTTTTGGTCACAATGTTTATCACAACAACAGGAAGCAAGCTAGGACAGGCAGGAAGCTGTGTCCCAGGCCAGCCCGGAGAGACCTTGCAGGCAGGCATGGCGGCTTAAGCCTACGTCCCAGCATTTTCCAGGCTGAAGCAGGATGATTTCCGGGTGAGTTTCAGGTTAGCCTGGGCTACAATTCCAACCCTGTTTCTTTTGTTTGTTTGTTTTGTTTTTATTTTGTTTCCTCACTCCCCGCCCCCTAAGACAGGGTTTCTCTGTATAGCCCTGACTGTCCTGGAACTCACTCTGTAGACCAGGCTGGCCTCGAACTCAGAAATCCACCTGCCTCTGCCTCCCAAGTGCTGGGATTAAAGGCACGCGCCACCACTGCCCGGCTCTTCAACCCTGTTTCAAAATAATAATAAATTTTTTAATGTCATGTATGAATAGAAAGAAAAGGAACATTTGGGATAAGGAAAAATCTCTCTCTCTCTCTCACACACATACACATACCCACATACACATACGCTCACACACAAATACACTCAAACATATACACACTCACGCACATACATAGACTCACACACACCTACACGCACACGTACAAAATCATAGGTGGTGAAAAGATCTGGGGACTGCTCTGCCTTTCCGGGGCACAGATGAGTCCGCACCAAAGCCAGGGTTGGGTAACTGATCAATGGAGCCTATAGTGATGGAGGAGGGGCTCTTTCCGTTTTGAGGTTTGGCTTCTTGAGACAAGGTCTCGGCGTATAACTCAGGATAGACTAGAACTCTCTATACAGTCTGGAACTTGTAACAATCCTCCTGCTTCAGCCTCTCTCGTGCTAGAATTACAGGCAGGAGCCAGCACGCTCAGCTCAAACAATGAGATCAGTGGTGTCCTCGCACGCGGTCCCTGGAATGCTGACAGAGGATCCTGTGTGGGATCCTTGGTCCCTGTGTCATGGCTGCGCAGTCGCATGCCATAGCCTAGGCCCACCCAAAGGAGCACGAAGACAGTAGTGGTGAGCTGTCAGCTATGACAACTAAGAGAGGTGGGCAGCTGTGTCACGGCCGCTGGAGTGGTGGCCACTGCGATGGTGGCAGCGCAGAGCCACCCGTGAGTGAGCGTCGTGCAGGAATTCTCCCACCTTCAGACTGAAGGAGAAGTTCTCCACCGCCGGAGAACTCGAGCCTTTCCTCAGGGTGAAAAATTAACATCTAAGACCTTATCTGCTCTGCTTCTGGGGGAAAAAAACTTTCTAAGCAGACTCAGAGCAGATAACACAGAGGCCACCTCTGCTTGCTGAAGTCAGGACTCTGTCACTTAAAACCGCCCTGTTCTGGATCGTGTAGTGGCTTTCCTGATGAAAAAGCTAGATTACAAAATCTCACCGCCGAGACGGTTCATCGGACAAAGCTGCCTGCTGCTCAAGTCTGGTGATCTAGGAGGAGCCCGGCACCTCTGTAAAGATGAAGGGAAGGACCAGTGCCCCCACCATATAAAATAAATCTAAAAGGATAAAATAAAATGCTGAGAATGAAGACAGACCAAAGGAAATGGTTGTGCACTGCCGGTAGGATGTAAGCTAGTCTAGTAATTGGTAAGGAGGATCTTCTTCCGGGTGACCAGTTACCCACGTCACATATCACAGAGGTGTTTGCACACCAGTGTTTACTGTTAGTCATCTGTATGCAAAGCACATACAAACTCCTTTACTCATTCACTTTGTCAACAGGCAAACCTAAGTATTAATGATCAAGCAGAACAATAGGTCTGCTCACAATCCAACTTGGTTAGATGGGCCGTGGAAAAGACGAACTAGATTGTTAAGTAAATTTCACTAAACTGTAATAATAAAAATATGGTGTTTTATCCAGAGGACTATTACTGGGCATACCAACCACCCTCCAGGAGTAGTTAGCCAACAGGAAACAAACGCAGTGGTGCTTTGTGGATTGTGTGTGTGTGTGTGTGTGTGTGTGTGTGTGTGTTTTGTATGCTATTTATTCTCTTGTCTCATTGACCATTTGCTTCTTTGTTTTTAATTTTTGTTTTGAGAAATTTTTTGTTTGTTTTTGCTTTGAAAACAAAAAAAGAACAAAGTTGGGTGGGTAGGGAAGTGGGGAGGAGCTGAGAAGTGTGAGGGGAAGAAAAAGATGACTGAAATATACTCTATAAACATTCTTAAGGCCAGGCAGTGGTAGCACACACCCTTAATCCCAGCCCTGGGAGGGAGAGGCAGGCAGATAGATCTCTGAATTCGAGACCAGGCTAGTCTGCAGAGCAAGGTTGGGACATCCAGGGCTACACAGAGAAACCTTGTCTTGAAAAGGGGGGGGGGGGGGATTTAAAAGAAGATGAAGAAACATTAGCCTAGAAGAGAGTAAGTCTGTGACATGAGCTTTTTGGTGGGGGGAGGGTTGGTTTTTCGAGACAGGGTTTCTCTGTGTAGCCCTGGCTGTCCTGGAACTGTAGTCCAGGCTGGCCTCAAACTCAGAAATGCACCTGTCTCTGCCTCCCAAGTGCTGGGATTAAGGCACATGCTACCACTACCAGGCTGTGGCATGAGCTTTTTAAGTGTCCTGGTGAATGCACTGTCACCGTGAGAGCCAGGGTTTGCAGATCATGTAAGGCAATGCCTCCATTCTTTCAGGGCACAGCATCCAAGCAAAAACCAAACCTAATCCAAGTGTAACCGTATTCAAAACTCTGGGAATTCTAAGAAGTTGTTAAATGTATGCTAGAGAAAGTGAAGGGTGGACTTGGTCCTGGGAACACGAGAAAGAGACCAGCCAGTCAGAAGCCAGCCAGTGTCACTAACTGTGACAAACTGCACCGGTCAGGATTAAACCAGACAGACAGAACCAGTGCTGAACGAGATTTATTGCAAGGACTTAGCTTACGTAACTGTGGATCCGCTAAGCAAGTTCAAAATCCACAGAGCAGATGGCAGGCTGGAAGCCACAGACCTCCCGGAAACCCTGGTTCTGCCTTTAAGGCAGATTAACTCAGTGTCAACCAGAAGAGCAGTGACCATCCATCCCCTTCCCCCAAAGTCCATGCATTACACAAGCCCTTCAGATTTGCAAGTCTGGGCTGAGGAAATAGGTCAAGTTGGCCATCAAGAAATTATTAACATTTACTGATATTGTTTAGTGTGCTAACTAGCAGATGGCAAGGGTGAAAACTGAGTACCTTTGACCGAGTTTGATTAGCAAGGCACAGAAAAGGAGGGCTACAGAGGTGGGGTCAGGATTGGAGAAGCTCTGCATAGCTTGGGTCAGGCACCCACCTTGCTGGTCATCTCCTGGGTCGCCTCCTATCTTTCAATCATATCAGCAGTAAGATGTGGGAAACAACAGGACCTATCTCGCATCAGCTGTGGGATTCAAGAGGTAACGCGCACAGAACAAGACCAGAAATATACAGCAATATGTATGCAGCCACAGTCGCCACTGGTATCACCTAAGATGACCCCCTTGGAGAATGGTAAACTTAATCCTGGAGAGGCATCGTGTGCCAGGCATAAGAAACAGAAAGTACAAAGGCACAGAGGCATGAAAATGCCCGTTATGCCTGAAGAACAGCCAACTCGGCCAGAACACGGCCCTGGTGAGAAAGAACCGGGTTTGATTGGTTGGTTCTGGTCAGTCTGCAAGACTCTGCTGAGTGCTGTGGAAAAGAACAACTTTAATCTGCAGTAGGAAGAAACAGAAAGGCTTTTCTTATACACACACACACACACACACACATGAGCAAATAACTATCAAATCCTCACACACCTGGAATCTCAGATGTCAACAACCCAGGAGCATCAATGAGGCTATGGTTTTTGTTTTTTGGTTTTTGTTTTGTTTTGTTTTGTTTTGTTTTGTTTTGTTTTGTTTTGTTTCAAGACTGGGTTTCTCTGTGTAGCCCTGGCTGTCCTGGAACTCACTCTGTAGACCAGGCTGGCCTCAAACTCAGAAATCCGCCTGCCTCTGCCTCCCAAGTGCTGGGATTACAGGCGTGAACCACCACGCCCAGCGAGGCTATGTTTTAATATTACTTCATCTTTAATTCTCTGAGTATTCACTTTGTGAGTCTATCCTCCTGTATATAGTCGATCATCCCTACGAACCTATGGAGGATCGGTTCTGAGACCTCCCAAAATCCTGAGATACCCAAGTCCCTTATACACAAACCCCTTATGATGCCTAGAGGCCTCAGCTAGAAGAGGGCTAGTTCAGCAAAGGAGAAGCCCTGGTTTCCAGCTCTGGTGGATAAAGTGATCGCCCATGTCTATTATCCCAGAACTTGAGATGTAGAGGAGGAAGTTCATCCTCTTCCTTTGCTACACAGTGAGACTGAGGCCAGCCTGGAGCTCACTGGACCCTGTCTCAATAAAAAAATAAAATAAATCCACCCCAAGATGCGGAGCTGTGAATAACTGATGGCTTCTGGGGAAGAGAGAGACAGTTTCCTTTAAGGGTGTGGCCTCTGGTAGTTTGACTACACCCCAATGGATGTTTCCATACCCGTAGGTATATAAGTAGCAGAAAACTGGACTTTGTAAGTTTTTTTGTTGTTGTTGATGATGATGGTGTTGTTGTTGTTGTTGTTGTTTTATAGGACATGAATTTGGGAAGGGCAAGGATTGGTGTGACCAAATACATTGTATGCAATTCTCAGAGTAAAAATAATATTAAAATAAGTAAAATAAAAAGGCCTGCATATAACCTACACACATCCAACTGTGTTCTTTTTTTTTAAGATTTATTTTCATTTTATGTATGTGGGTGCTTTGCCTACAGGTATGTCTGTGTGCCACACATGTGCCCAGAGCTCCTAGAGCTGGAATAATGTATCAGATCCCATGGAACTAGAGTTAGAGATAACTGGGAGCAGCCCTGTGGGTGCTGGGAGCTGAATCCAGCTTCACTGGGAAAGCCACCGGTGTCCTTAACCACGGAACCATCTCTCCAGGCCACAGCCTGGGCTCTTTAACTCATGTCTAGATTGCTTATAATACATAACATAATGTAAATTCTACATGAGTTGTTATGCTCTATGATTTCAGAAGTAATAAGGAAAGGAAACTATACAGATTGTACTGGCTGGTTCTGTGTGTCAAGTTGACACAGACTGGAGTTATCACAGAGAAAGGAGCTTCAGTTGGGGAAGTGCCTCCATGAGATCCAGGTAGGTGTAAAGCATTTTCTCAATTAGTGATCAAGGTGGGGAGCCCATTGTGGGTGTCTTGGGTTCTATAAGAGAGCAGGCTGAGCAAGCCAGGGGAAGCAAGCCATCTCTCCATGGCTTCTGCATCAGTTCCTGCTTCCTGACCTGCTTGAGTTCCAGTCCTGGAACTTCCTTTGGTGATGAACAGCAATGTGGGAGTGTAAGCTCAATAAACCCTTTCCTCCCCAACTTGCTGCTTGGTCGTGATGTTTTATGAAGGAATACGAACCCTGACTAAGGCACAGATGAACACAAATACCTGGTCAAATACGTCCATGTTGTTCACTGGATCCACAGATGTGGAAGCTGCATACAGAGGGAAATTAGTGGGTCCAAAAAAAATCCTTAGGGGTTGGGGCTGGAGAGATGGCTCAGTGGTTAAACATTGACTGCTCTTCGGAAGGTCCTGAGTTCAAATCCCAGCAACCACATGGTGGTTCACAACCATCTGTAATGAGATCTGACACCCTCTTCTGGTGTGTATGAAGACAGCTGTAGTGTATAAAATAAATAAATAAATCTTAAAACAAAAATACCTAGTCCTTTTCCTCTTCCGGGGACGGTGCTCAGAGGCACTCAGGATGGTCCAGCGATTGACATACTGTCGTAGGCTCTCCTACAATATAGCCTCTAACAAAACTAGGCTGTCTCGAACCCCTGGCAACAGGATTGTTTACCTTTACACCAAGAAGGTTGGGAAGGAACCTAAATCGGCATGTGGCGTGTGCCCAGGCCGACTGCGAGGGGTTCGTGCTATGAGACCCAAAGTCCTTATGAGATTGTCTAAGACAAAGAAGCACGTCAGCAGGGCCTATGGTGGCTCCGTGTGTGCCAAGTGTGTCCGTGACAGGATCAAGCGGGCTTTCCTTATTGAGGAGCAGAAGATCGTGGTGAAAGTGTTGAAGACACAAGCTCAGAGTCAGAAAGCAAAATAAATGCAGCTTTTTAAGTAATAAAAATCAAGACTTGGTCTACAAAAAAAAAAAAAAAAAAAAAAAAAAAAAAAACCTAGAGGCACTGACATGAGTTTTCCAATCATGGTAGCAATTTACTGATACTGGAGAAGGACCCTAAACATAGCCCCAAATGCAAGATCTAACACCACGTCAGTCCTCCACCCAATTCCACAGAAGTAAAGTCATACAGACTCAATGAATCAAAGATAACTGATTCCCCCCAAGTCCATTCTCTCTACCCGGCCCTGTGACAGTGATATAACAGGGCAGACAGCAGCCAACCTGTGGACCACGTTCCCGGCCCTTCCATAGATCCATGACGCTGGGTGATTACTCCCAGTACACCCTGGGCATAAACAGTGAGTGCCTCTTCCAGGCTTAGAAAACTCACACATATGAGGTCCTTCTTCTGTGTCCTTTTGTCTTCCCTCAAACAGTAATCCCATTCTATTGTTGTTTGTTTGCTTGTTTTTTAATACTGAGTCTCATGTCATAGGCTGGCCCTAAATTCACCGTATACCTGAGGATGACCTCAAACTCCTGATCCTCCTGCCTCCACCTAACCTAGTGCTGGAACTGCAGACACACACCACCACCATGCCTAATTCAACAGCCTGCACAAAACAAAACACTGAATATAAATCAATACCAGGGAGGGAAAGACAAATGACCTCCTCCAGGAAGCACCTACGTCCGGCTGCTGCTCAGCAACAACTCCCAACACCCAAGACCCCTAAGGCGCCTGGTTCATCTCTGTCTGCTGTAAGGGAAGGAGGTGAGGGTGGGCAAGACAGGACTTAGAGAGAGGAGTCCAGAGATCCCAGCCAAGGTGAGGCCAGTGGGGACAGCCCAGCATGAACCAGGCGTGAAGGCACTTCCTATCACCCCAGTGTTTGAGAGGCTGAAGAGGAGAATCAGGAATATGAGCCAGCCTGAGCTACATAGATAGACCTTGTCTCTAAAAAAGAAGAGAAGGAAG
Organism: Apodemus sylvaticus; assembly: GCF_947179515.1. Taxonomy (NCBI): domain Eukaryota; kingdom Metazoa; phylum Chordata; class Mammalia; order Rodentia; family Muridae; genus Apodemus; species Apodemus sylvaticus. The sequence goes on along the minus strand of NC_067475.1, from coordinate 117,205,751 downwards.
GAAGGAAGGAAGGAAGGAAGGAAGGAAGGAAGGAAGGAAGGAAGGAAGGAAGGGAAGAAAGGAAGGAAAAGAAAGGAAAGAAAGAAAAAAGAAGGAAGGAAAGAAGGAAGAAAGGAAAAAAGAAATAAAGAAAAAGGAAGAAAGGAAGGAAGAAGGAAGGAAGGAGGAAGGAAAAGGAAAGAAAAAACAAAAGAGAGATGTGGGGAGGAAGGGAGAGAGAAAGACAAGTACGATGGCTTGTCACCTAGCCTGATAGTCTGAGTTTGATCCCCTGGGCCCATGTGGTAGAAGAAAGACCAGCCTCCCACAAGCTGCCTTCGGACCCCCACATATATACTATAGCAAGTGCATACACAACACACCATAAATAAACATGTCCCAGTTTGCCTCTCTGACAAAATTAAGCATTCTGGCCAAAAACAGCTTTGGAAGGCAAGGGTTTGTTTGGCTTCTGTGTTCTAACCACGGTCCATCACTGAGGGGAGCCAAGACAAGAGCTGGGACAGGGCAGCAGGGTGAGGCAGGAACCACCCGGGGAAGCTTCTTACAGCTTGCTCCCTAGGCCACAGGCACACAAAGGCCCTCAGATCTAAGTGTTGCTGCCACAGACTTGCTTACAGAGCAAAGGAACTTTCCCAATTGAGGTTCTCTCCTTTCAAATGGCTCTAACCTATGTCAAATTGACATAGATAGATAGATAGATAGATAGATAGATAGATAGATAGATAGATAGATAGAAGCACAAAAAGTCAGCCATCTTGACTGGTCAACAGTAGTGAGTTACCTCGATTGCAGTCCCATCAAGACAGGGCTCCCCACTCCCCCTTTCACGCTCCTAACTAATCCTTTCACAGCAGATATATCTAGACATCTACTCTTGCTTTTATCTTAATTTAAAAACTGCAAAAAGCAACACCACCAAGCAGTCAGTAACCCAGTGTTCCTAGCACCGGGATAATGTTAAGGCGCGGAATGTGGCTCTCCTTACAGTGCTCAGCTTCTAACCTCACACGTTCAGCTTCTCCACCCCCGCCCCAAACCCTTCCATGAGTCCCCCGAGTCCCCACCACTGACGCATCTCCCAGGCTCACGCATGACCAGCTAGAGCTCACAGACAGATCCATCAGCCCAGGGCGGGAACCAGGGCCATGAGCACCTGTCATTTGTCCACAAAAGTCTTTCAAAGGCAGGGCTCCCCTTGACCTGTGAGGAAGAGGAAGAAACTTTCGTTTCCTTTAGGAACCGAGTAAAAGGAGACCATTCTACACTCACATCCCTCTAAGGCTGAATTTGAAGTGACCTGCCACAATCCAAAATAAGGAATGTTAAAAGTCAAACACAAGATAAATGTTGGAAATCCTAACAGTAGAATTCGGTGCCTCTTGTTCATGGTAATCGCATGAACATTTATTTTGGTGATGAAGATAGGTATTAGTAGTGCAGGAGAATTATTAGATTTGTATAAATTTGCTTCATCCTGGACCACACTGTGGTAAAATAAACAGAAAAGATAATACAATGTAGCCTAATAGTTGAGTGTTATAGTGTCTCTTGTGGCTTAAAAAGAGGAGTAACTGTGGGGAAGATGACCTTTAGGTAAAGATGTTTACCCGAATCTTGACACTTGAGTTTGATCGCTGGAGCCCACACTGTAGAAGGGAGAACTGATTCCTGCAACCTGCCCTCTGCCCTCCACATGAACACACTCACACACAAATAAATAAACAAACAAAAATGTTGGGGATTTTTTTTTGTTTTTTGTTTGTTTTGGTTTTTTCAAGACAAGGTTTCTCTGCGTAGCCCTGGCTGTCCTGGAACCCACTCTGTAGACAAGACTGGCCTTGAACTCAGAAATTCGCCTACCTCTGCCTCCCAAGTGCTGGGATTAAATGTGTGTGCCACTACCATCCAGCAATTTTAATTTTTTAATGAATTATTTTTTATTGAAAAGGGAAGTAAAAACATTTTATGATAAAATTAAAGATTTACATGAAAAATATTTCAGATAAACTAGAAGAGATACATAGAAAAACACATTAAAATTGACAATTTTCATGGAAAATTAAAGAATAAAGTGGTAGACATGTAAAACATTGCCAAATTAATTGAAATATGAAATAGAAATATTTTATGATAGAATTGAAGATTTACATGGAAAATATTTCTGATAAAATTGTAAAAAAAATTTAGGTGTTAAAAATTTTAAACATGTTAGAATTGAAGATTATCATAGAAAATTTTATATAGATGTAATAATGGTAGACATAAAAGTATTCCTAAGTTAATTGAAAGTGGAATTATAAACATTTTCTGATAAACTTGAATATTTACATGGAAAATATTTCTGATAAAATTGAAGAAGTATATAGAGAAACATGGCGGTGCAAATGGCAGCAGGAAGACTTCCGTCCCAGCTGCTCCACTGATCTTAGGCCCTGTGTGCTCCTAGCTGTTTCCCTCCAGAGAGAAGGTGGAGGTCTCACCTCTGCACTCAGAAATGAAATCGCTGCTGGGAGATCGCTCTCTCCTGTCGGGCTGTGCACCGAAGGCTGCGGAGTCTCCCGGATCCCTGGTGCAAATGATGAATTAAACGTAAGAAAAGCAAAGGCCATTCTGGAAGTGACAGCAGTACAGGTTTGTTGAGACCATGGGGCATTACAAATGCCTCGCCTTCTCTGGCAAACAGCCCTGGTTCACACACTATCCTTTTGAAAACCAGGTAGAATTTTCAAAGGTTTTCTAGAGTTCAGTCATGTTGATCCAGCCAGCTTCAGTTTCCGTTTTGTTTGTATCCTATGATTTCAAACACAGTTAAAATGATTGACTGCATGTCCCCCAAATTCACACACTGCACACCCTTACCTCCTCCAGGAGCGTATCCACATACTTAGAAACTTTGTAAAAATCTTGCTACACACACACACACACACACACACACACACACATACCACAAGGCACCAGGTGGGGTATGGGGTGGGGTGGGGTATTGACGACACCGCGAGGACAGGCCATCCATGTGCCAGGAAAGGGATCCTCACCAGAAACAAAGTCATCTGGAAGCTTAATCTTATATTTTAGATGCCAGGTTGTGAAAATGGTTTTTGCTATTTAAGCCACCCAGTCTGTGACATTTTGTCATGGCAGAACCCAAAGGGACTGACGAGTGAGGTGTCATTGTTTGTCACTGAAGCTAAGACAGCATCACTTGTCACACACCCCATCATTTTATAAGTCACAGAGCCCTGAAATTAAACATTATGTCGTTAAAGGCTGGGACCATAGTTTACTGGGTGGAGTGCTGGCCTGGTGTGCACAGAGCTGAGCTCTGTCCTCAGCGTGACATAAACTAGGCATGATGGCTCAGGCCTGGAATCTCAGCACTCAAGGAAACAGACAGGGAAAGGTCAGAAGTTCAGGTTCACGCTAAGTACGTTGTAAATTCAAGGCCAATGAAGGTCACATGAGATTCTGTCTCAAAAAACAAAAAATTAGTCACTGATTTTAGCAGCTACTCAGAGATTTTTTTTTTTTAATGTGGAAAATGGACATCATAGAGTTGACAAAACAGTGGGCTGGAAAGATTGCTTAGTAGTTAAGGGCACTCCTTGTCTTTGCAGAGGACCAGTATTTGGGTCCCAGCACCCACATGATGGCTCACAAACATCTATACCTCAGTTCCAGGACACCTTCTGACCTCCACGGGCCACAGTCACACACTCAGTGCACAGGCCAACATGCAGGCAGAACACTCATGCACATAAAAAAAGAAAAATAGATAAAATGGTAAATGTCCTTGGAAGTATTGAGTCTTCAGATCAGGGAAATCAGTTCAGATGGGCCACAGCCAGGAGCAAAGCCTTCTGGGTAGTACCCAGCCATTCTCTAGAACTAGTCCAACCGAAGTCTCTTTGCTACCATTGCCAGCCGTTCAGTCCCTCAGATCAGGAAACCTGAGGAGAAACCTGCCCTTCTCCTTGGCAGGCCAGCCCTTCATCTCGAGGAACCCCAGGTCTGCACCAGGAGTGGGGGAGGGGGGACAGGAGTGGGGGGGTGGACACAAACAAGCTGTGGAGATGGCTGGACTGCTGCGGGAATCAAGTGGGACATTTGGCTATTCTTGGTAACCTGAAGGGACATGGAAAATAATGTTAGTGGTCTGTCTTCCCTTAGGGTCTGCTGCGCTTCGTGGGTCCACGTGAAGGACAAGTTCACAGTCTTTTCCTGATGACCCTGGAGGAAGCAGTAGTGCCCCTGGCAAACTTCTGAACGAAAGAGAACTGTCTAAATGTCTCTAACACAGCTCAAAATCAATCAGCACTCTCAGCGTGCCCCAGGTTCTCAGAAACAGAAGAGTCTGTAGATAAATACTTTTTCAGAAAGATTTTCGAATACTCTGATAACTTCTACAAGCACCAAAAAGCCTCTGTGTACAGTGGAAATCCTCTGGAGATGTGGAGAGAGGACTGTGGGTTCTACCCCCAGCAAGAGGCACGCCTCCTGACCCCACTCACTTCTGCTCACGAGACACTGGGAAAGCTCAATGCTAAATTTGCCTGCTTCAGGGCCCATTTAGTGGCCATGTCTGCAGGCTTTAAGTTGCGGTTTTATAAAAGTGGCAAACTGTGCCGTGATGACAGACCTCCACACAGTGACGTTATCACCGTGAAGGTTACACCAAAGCACCTAGACTTTACCGCTTCTTCCTCTCCTACACTTCACTCTCCTTCTTCCTTTGTGACAAGATCTTACATAGCTCAAGCTGCCTTCAAATTCACTAGAAAGCCAAGAATGGCCTTAAACTCCTAATCCTTCTGCCTCCACCTCCTGAGTACCAGTGTGACAGGTGTGTGTGTGTGTGTGTGTGTGTGTGTGTGTGTGTGTGTGTATGTGCGCGTGCGTGCATGTGTGTGTGAGTGTGTGTCATGATATGTAGCTCTGGATAGCCTGGAACTAGCTATGTAGCCCAGGCTGACCTGGAATCCATACACCCCTCCTGCTTCATCTTCCCTAGCATTGGCAGAGGTGACTCCCCTCAGACTCCCCATGTTCTTCCAGCTCAGCTACAGAGGGAGCTCAAGGCCAGCCTGGGCTACATAGTGAGACCTTGTCTAGAGAAAGAGAGAGAGACTGCGATGGAGACAGAGACAGAGAGAAGGGAGAGGGGAAGGAGAGGAGAGGAGAGGAGAGGAGAGGAGAGGCCCCTCACAGAACAACCTAAAGAAAGCACTTTTTCAACTGAGGCCCTTTCTCCCCAGGCAGCTCTAGCTTGTACCAAGCTGGCAAAAACTAATCTCGCACTAGTGTCCCTAGGAAACAGTGACTCAGAGCTGAGAGGTCCCCAAGACTCTTTGGCCCCGCCCAAAAGCTCCTCAGAAGATCCACTTACCTCTCACTGTTAGTGCCTCTCAAAGAAAGGGGAAAGGCTGGGCATGTTGTCTCAGGCCTTTAATCCCAGCACTCAGGAGGCAGAAGCAGACAGAACTCTATGAGTTCGAAGCCAGCCTATAGACAGAGTGATACACTGAACTGCATACTGAAACCCTGTCTCCAAAAAAAAAAAAAAAAAAAAGTATAATCCCAGCACTAGGGAGGCAGAGGCAGGCAGATTTCTGAGTTCGAGGACAGCCTGGTCTACAGAGTGAGTGCCAGAACAGCCAGGGCTACACAGAGGAACCCTGTGTCGAGAAAAATAAATAAACAAACAAATAAATAAATAAATAAAAGAGAGAGACAGAGAAAACTTTATGTTTGAATGTCATGTGAAACCCATTATTTTGTGTATCAGATTTTTAAAAATTAATAATAAAAAGAATTTTTATTTTTCATAATAAAACAGTGCTTATCAAATATTTTAGAAAAGATAGATAATATCTCAATGTTATAACACCAGTGTTGAACTCTGGCATGTAAAGTTACCAAACCCTAGTTAGTCCTGTACACACAGAAGTGGCATTAGCTTGGAAGAAATTCCTGTGTGGAGGTCTTTGTTTTCCAGCAGTCTTCATTGCTGCCTTCCCTGGCAAGTATGGGCCTCCGTTCAAGACTGAGGGGATATGTCATCTCGTTCCACAGGGGGAGACACAGGGAAAGGACCAGCTCTTAAGATTCTTGCCCCAAGTTAGAGCCAGAAAAGCCGGGTCCCGGGGGAGGGCATGTGTCAGGAAGAGGCGAAGACTCAAGGCCGGGAGGCTCCTGGCTCCGAGCTCCAGGCTGAGATCCTTGTACTCCAGCTTTCCAGGGGTTGAGTCAACGACTCCCGCGCACAAGTGAGGGCCAACAGGAAGCATTAGAATCCAGTCTGCTTCGCTGCAGAAAGTGAAAGCCAGGCGTGGCGTCTCACACCTATACCTCCAGTACCCAGGATGCTGAGGGAAGACGGTCTCTAGAGATTTAAGAATAGCCTGAGCTACATAGGAAGACCCTGTATCAAAAGGAAACAGAAAGAAATGAGAGAGAGAGAGAGAGAGAGAGAGAGAGAGAGAGAGAGAGAGAGAGAGAGAGAGAGAGAATAAATATCCAGCTGCACGAGGCTAGAGATGCCTCAGTGGTTAAGAGCACTGCCGCTCTTGCAGAGGACCCAGGTTCGATCCCCAGCTCCCACCTAGCAGCTAACAACTGTCTGTAACTCTAGCTTGAACTAGGCACACACACGTGGTACACAAACATGCATGTAGGCAAAACATTCGCACATGTAAAAGCTCTCCGTAATTTAAAAAGTAATTCTTTTTCCGTATAAAATAGATTCTGGGGCATGCCGGGGGCGGGGCTGGTGAGATCGCCCAGCAGTAGGGCCCTTTCAGAGGACTCAGGGTCAGTTCCCAACACCCAGGTCAGGTGGTCCACAGGGGCCTAAAACACTAATGCAGTCTACCTAGCATCTAGCTACGAGGGATCTAACACCTTCTAGAGTCTCCAGACACCGCCCTTGTGTACGTACACACACATACTTTAAAAATAAATGGATAAATTCAGGAGTTAGCACAGCCAATTCGGACACTTCCAGAGAACTGCCGATGCTTCTATTTATGTCTCATTGACCGAAACTTAGTCACATGTTTACCCCCTCGAAGAAAGTAAGAATGTCTTTTTTTTATTTGGGTGACATGTCTAGCCAAAGAGCGGGAAGAGATTGGAATGTGGGCGGCACTCTGTCAGCCACAAAGCATCGCGCCAAAATGTGGAAGTGGACAAAGCAAACCCCCACCCACCCCCACCCGCACCCCCACGCGGACGCCTCCCAGCCAGCTGTGTGAGTCACAGGCATGGTGACTCACTCCCGCCCCCAAAGCCTGTCAGTGCAACTGAGTTGCTAAGCATCCTGAAACTTCGAGATTGCTAAAATAGTCACAGCTCTGAATGGTGTGCTCCCGGACGCAAAGCATCTACTTAGCATTTAGCATGTTTCCTACGTGTCCAAATTACACGGTTCACACAAAAATTACCGCCTCTGTCAAGCACGAAAGGTAAATGCTCTTAAACATCAACAGTTACCTCGGAGGAGGTAAGAACATTCTTCTGTACTGAGTTAGGCCTAAAGCTGCTTGTATTCTAATGTTAATTTGGTCCGCCAAAACTGTTGCAAGAAGTACACCCGCCCCCCTTGCGCACACTGAGGGACCCGCCCCCACTTAATTCTGATTGGTAAATACAGATGCCAGCAGCCAATAGCTGGGGAGAAGAGACATAGGCGGGATTTAGGTTTCCCCGGGCTTGGGACCACGAGGAGCAAGTGAAGGCGGACAGGAGCTGCCATCTCTTAGAATGTGCAGGAGAAAGACAAGAACCGCCCTGAGCTAGAGAAGGAAAAAGAGTGCCCTGGGCTCTGCGCGCCAAGAGACTGCGGCCCAGAGGGCAGCCGAAATGGAACATAGAAATTAGTAAGTAGTAACTCGGAATTATCCCAAGGAGACAGATTCTAACAGCATAGAGGGTAGGCAGCTGCCCAGCTGCTGTGCTACGTAAGGCATATTTAAAAATATAAGGCTGTGTGTATCTTTCATTCGGTAACATAAACGGTCAAAGGCTGGAAGGAACCCCAAGCCGGGATTTATTAAAATATTCCCACTACACTCTTCTAAACGTTTTTTTTCATTCTTTCCTGTGGATAGGATTCCTTCTATGTGTGCACAGTAGTACTATACTCAGAGAAACACCATGACTGCAGGAGACCCCCTTCTAACTGACCCACTAGTTAAGGGGCCACTCAGACAAAACCCACTGTAACTGAGGAGAGGGGTAGTTAGATCTGACTGCTGTCTGTCTGTCTGTCGCCTCTCTTCAGTTACCGGAACAAGGCTTATTCAGTGGTCTGGGCTGGCCTTACTTCACAGCAGCCCCCCTGCCTTGGACCCACAAGGGCTGTGGTTACAGGTATATGTGAGAACTCTGAGCTTAGAAATAAGATTTCCTCCACCCCTGGGGAAGGGGCGGGCAGGATTTCATTTTGTTGTTGTTGTAATTGTTATTGTGTGGGAGTTGTAGTTATTGTTTTGAGACAGGATTTCATGTAGTCTGTGCTGGCCCGAAGCTCACAGCAAGCCTCCTTCCTCAGCTCCCAGGAGGGCTGGGAATATCAGTGAGCGCCAGGACACCCCAGCTTTTGAAATAACTTCTCACACCAGCTCTGTTCTGCTTCCTGTCAAACCACAGTCTTCAGGTTAAATCCCAGTATAAAAATTGCATCATGACCTTTTTTTAAAAACATTTCCAAACTACGCTTTGTAGTTTGCATAGAAACCCAAAAATAAATGTAACCCACAAACAGTTTTAAGAACAGCCATCAAGTTCCAATCTGCTGTTGCAATTATAAGTGAGTCAGAGATAGGAGGAGATTCAACAACTGGGACCCTTTTAAGGAAAATGGAATCCTTTCCTTTCCAGAAATTCCATAGAGGAATTCCCACACACACACACCCCTGCATTTTTGACTGGCCATCTCCTGGGGAATTCTCTGCAGCTGGAAATGATCCCGGAAGACCGGGGACAGCTGCATCCTACGCGCTGATGGCTTCTACAGTTCCTAGCAACACCAGGCCCTCCACCAGCTCACCAGGCGCTCCCAGAGGAAAGGCTGGTCCGAGGCAAACATCCTAGGGCCCTGACTTCCATTTTCAGAGAGACTGTGTTAATCACCCTACCACAGCACACAGCATTTTCTACAGAAAGGATGTTACTGTAAAACAATTATTCTTGATTTTTTTTTCCTTTTGCTGCTTCTAACTGATAACCAAAGTATTGACAACCAATTTATACATACCCACCATGTGGGAAAATACCCAAAGACACCTGTATAGAGGCTGGAGCTCAGGGTAAGAACATGAACTTCACCTCCAGAGAACCCGAGTTTGCTTGCCAGCGCGCACAGTGGGCGCCTCGCAACTGCCTATAACTCCGTGGGAGCCAACACCTCTGGGTCCCGTGAGCATTTGTACTTAAGATAAATCTTTAAAATAAAGCCTTAGTAACTCCACACACAAAGCCTGGCCTGGTATATTTCCTGAAATGTGCTCAAGCGAGACAGAGGCTCCATTTTCCTTTTCTCAGAAAAATAGAGACTGTCAATAATTAAATCTAAGCCACACGGTGTGGGGTGGAGGGGCAGAGGCAGACAAATAATTTTCAATGACTCTTTAGCGCCCTCTGTGTTCTTTCCAGGCACTACACTCCAGCTCCAACCATGACCCAGCAAGCTTGGATTTCTTCCCGTTCCAAAGGGAACAGAGCCACGGATCCCATCACCCCGCGGCACCACTTGTGTGGCCACGGATCCCATCACCCCGCGGCACCACTTGTGTGGCCGAGGGATAGGAGAAGTGCTAAGTGAGCCCAGGAAAGGATGGGTGTGAGCTGTCTGGGACCTCGATGTAGCCCAGGCTGGCCTTGATTTCACAGAGATCCACTTGCCTCTGCCTCCTGAGTGCTGGGATTGCAGACGTGAGCAAATATACCCAGTGACAGCCACGACTGGCAAAGGCCAGCCCTTCTCTAAGCCAGCAATGCGCGATGCGGGCTAGACTGAGAAGAAACAGAAAGAAGAGAAGGAGGAACAGTAGGAAAACTCCTAAACTCCAGTGAGCTTTTGGCCTAAGGAATGGTTTCCTTCTGCCAGCAGAAATGAGGCCGGACAGTCTGGTTGAATTCAGTTAAGAAAAGCATCAACATTTTTGCACGTTGGCACATTCAAGGTAGGAGATGTACAAGTGTGTGTGTATGTGTGTGTGTGTGTGTGTGAGAGAGAGAGAGAGAGAGAGAGAGAGAGAGAATCCAAAATAAAACAGAAATGATGGCAGGAGCCGGGCCCTGGTGACGGACACCTGTTATCCCAGCACTTGGGAGGCAGAGGCAGGCGGATTTCTGAGTTCGAGGCCAGCCTGGTCTACAGAGTGAATTCCAGGACAGCCAGGGCTACACAGAGAAACCCTGTCTCGAAAAAACCAAATCCAAAAAAACCAAAAACAAAGAAAGAAAGAAAGAAAGAAAGAAAGAAAGAAAGAAAGAAAGAAAGTAAGTTCATTGCACAAACCAAGCAAGCTGAGTTCTATCCCCAGGTCCCAGAGTCCAGAGTGGAGAGAACTAAATCCCACACTTGTCTTCTGATCTCCATGCGCATGCGCACACATCACCCTTAAAACATGGTTTTTGAAACATAGAGGTCATTCCCCAGTCTCCTTTTCATTGAAATAGAATTACATAATATTCCACCTTCGCATCTAACTTTTCCCACTGGTGTGATGTTTGTAAGCCTCATTCATATCATAACACCTATCAAGTTCTTCATTCTTCTCTGTGGATGACTTAGTAACGCTTTATTGTAAGGACAAAGCACATTTCCCATTCACTAGTCAACAGACATTTGACTTATTTCTATTTTTGTTCTACTATGAATATTGTGACCATCTATGCATACATTCTGTATGGGTTTTGTTTCTCCTGAGTAATTGCCTAGGGGCAGAATTGCTACATCATCTATTTTTAATTGTGCTTTTCTGGGTGGGTGCAGATGTGCAGGTGAATGCAGTGCCAGAGGCGGCCAGGAGAGGGCATCAGATCCCCTGGACCTGCAGTTACAGGCAGTCATGGGCTGCTGATCCTGGGTGCTGGGAATTAAACTGGGGTCCCCTACAAGGGCAGTATACCCTCCTAACCCCTGAGCCATCCCTCTAGCCCTTGTGTATGTTACTTAGACTCTGTATGTCTGCCCATTCCCTTGTCCACTTTTTTTTATTATATGTAAGTACACTCACTGTAGCTGTCTTCAGACACACCAGAAGAGGGCGTCAGATCCCATTACAGATGGTTGTGAGCCACCATGTGGGTGCTGGGATTTGAACTCAGGACCTTTGGAAGAGCAGTCAGGGCTCTTACCCGCTAAGCCATCTCTCCAGTCCCCACCTTGGGCACTTTCTAATGACTCTTTGTGTGCTCATTTCTGGATCTAGCTAACTTCTCACCCAGTGATGTCCGAATTCCATACAACCCGTGGAGTTTCCACCCTCAACCCAGCTTCTCTTGTGCTGCTCTGAAGGTAGCTGGTGTGCTGAAGCCAGCTGCTCTGTCCGGGAACACGGGTTTGGTCACAGAAAGCGGGGAGGGGGCCTCATGTCTCCCACAGTCCCACACAAAAAGCAACAAATGTCAGTCCATCCTCCCTCCTGGCTCTCTCGAAGGAAGGGAACTCAACCGAAACTCTGTCCCCCGTGAAGGAAACAGGGTTTTGATATATATATATATTCCTGCATTAGCACTTGAGTTTAATATATATATATGTGACCTTGAAGTTCTGATCCTCTCACTTCTGATTGCCAAGTGGTGGGATTCAAACCCAGGATCTCATGCATGCTGGGAAAGGACTCCAACCACTGAGCTTCATCCTCAGCTCCCAAAAGAGCCAAGGATTTTTTTTTTAAAAAAAACGAGGATGCTCAGAATCTTAGAACTGGCAACTCAGAGCTTGACAAACATATGTAAAATGAGAACTCTCCCCAGAGTGACTCTGTGTACAGTTTATGAGAACATGCTGAGCCGTGGCAGTCATAAAGAAGGGAGGGAGTCAACACCTTCTGGCCAGAGTCACAGCGATACAGTCGGAAACAAAGCAAACAAAACTTCTTAATACAGCCAGTGCTGAGGTAAGGGAGTTATGAATAACCTGACCCTTGTATCTGCAGGCCCCAGGTCACCTCCTCCTCCAGCAGCCAATCGGGTAAGGCCAAAGTCATCTATAGTACTAAAGGCTCCGGGCTGGACAGAGCCAACTGCCCTCTGGTCGATAGTCAACGTCGTCAGCAGGGAGTCAAGCGAGAGGGCATGACGGACTTGTACATCGCAGGGAGCGAGATTTGTATCTCAATATTGCTCCAGCAATATTTCACCAACCCTGTCAGCTCCTGTGTGATTAGAAACAGATCCTGCCAGGTGTGCTAGCCCACTCCCAGAATCCTTAGATGTCTGAGAAATAGGCGGTCAGGGGAGCAGAAATGCCCAGAGAGCAGCTTTATGAGGCTTGGGCTAGGAGCGAGATTAACATTGCAGCGTTAGAGAACAAAATTCTCTGAGGTTCCCGAGACAGTGGCCTGTCTGCCTTGCTGGGAGCTGGCAACCTAGAAGAAAAGTATAAGTAGTACCAAGGAACTTGACGTTAGACGCTGAGAGCAGCCATCCTGTCTGAAGAAAGCAAGGCTGTACCTGTAGTGGTAGAAAACCGCAGGCTGGGCCGGGTGGTGGTGGCTCACGCCTGTAATCCCAGCACTCTGGGAGGCAGAGGCAGGCAGATTTCTGAGTTCGAGGCCAGCCTGGTCTACAGAGTGAGTTCCAGGACAGCCAGGGCTATACAGAGAAACCCTGTCTCAAAAAAAAGAAAGAAAGAAAGAAAGAAAGAAAGAAAGAAAGAAAGAAAGAAAGAAAGAAAGAAAGAAAGAAAGAAAGAAAGAAAGAAAAGAAAAGAAAAAAGAAAGGAAAGGAAAAGAAAAGAAAGAAAAGAAAAGAACGCGCAGACTGGCTGGGGACGCCAGGCTCGTGGTCTGCACTGTCAGGAGGGCGAACCCATCCTCTGAAGCCTCTCGCTCCGGCTAACCAACAATATTCTGGAGAAATCATTGAACATGCTACTTTAAGACTGAGACGCGGCTCGGTAGAGCGCTCACCCTGCAGGCACAAAGCCCCAAGTTCCACTCCAAGCATGGACTAAACCAGGTGTCGTGGTGAGCACACAGAATCCCAGTTCTCAGCAGGCAGAAGCAGGGGATCAGAATTCCAGGGTCGTCCTCAGCTGTGGAGAAGAAGGACAGAAAGGAGGGAGGGAAAGAGGGGGGAGAAATGCTATTTTTAAAAGAAAATACTCTTTAAAAAGAGTATTTCTGGGGAATAGACACGGATGTGGGGTTTCATTACCATGTCCATGAAATGTTCGGTCTTTACTGTGGAGAAGGTTCCTGGTAAACTGTGCTGACTCAGACCTGGGTCAGTTTCGAGAGTGACAGTCTCTCCACAGCACACTGCCTATGGCGGCTTTGGGCTGGCACTTGCGGGGAAATTCAGTTTTGCTCTTGCTTTGCTTTCCTGGGGAAGGTGTTGGAAACTGAATCTAGGGCCTTGTACAAGTTAAGCATCCACTGTAACAGGGATTCGCTTGAAAGCGAATCGAGTTAGCATTTACTGTCTGGCTTCCCGTATACTCAGCGCAAGTTGTGGGCATCGAGTATCTATAGGGCGTGGCTCGACCTCCCTTGCCCATAAGACCTTCAAGACACCAGTTTAATCCCCAGTCTGCTCAGCTCTGGTCCTCAGACCACCAGCGCGCAGCATCCTCCCTCCCTTGCCGCCATAGCTTTCAGCCTTTCGGGGAGCTCTTTATCACAGCTGCAAGGATGATAAGTTACATTTTAGCTCTGTAGTTCCTTCATAGTGGGCACCATACGCTCAGGGGTAGACTCCATGCCACCCCCTCATTCTAGACCCTATAATTTGGCCGTCCAGATGACTAAGTAGGCCCTGCCTTTAGCCAGGTGCCGCCCTCCCCTTTGCCCTGTCCTGGGTTCCCCCTTACCTCTTGGCTAGCTGCCTGGATCTTGGCTGAGGTTGTAACGGCGCCACTCTGCATACTAGCAATCCAAGGGTGCATGAGTCCACGGGGCAGCCGGCCTCTGACCTTGTCCTTCTGGGTCTCGGTTGCGTCACCTGGATTTCTCTGACCTCTATCCTTCCTCCAGCCCTGGACCGAACATTCCAAAGAGAAGGAAAATCTTAGGGCTCTCCCCGGAAGAGCCAACCGATAGGAGACACAGGGGGATCTCTGACGGGATTTACCAGGAGGCATGAGCTCTTCAACTGTGGAGAGTAAGATGCCCACAACCTGCTGCCTCCGAGGTAGAGGCCCAGGAAAGTCAGCCCTGTGGTTTCAATGCAAACCGAGTGGACGGGAGGCAAGGGGAAGGACAATGAGGGAAGGGGACAGGAGGAGAACGTAAGGGGGGAAAGCAATCTAACCCTCTGGGGGCATCTAGAATATAAGCACCTTTTCATGCCTCCGTGGACCTCATAACAGTGGAGCTCATTACAGCCTGTATCAGAACGGGACATAGTTAACAGCTCACAGTGGTTCTGTGCACATGTATATGCAGACGTGTTTTGAATACTATAATATGTGTGTGTATTATATACACGTAAGTATATATATGTGTGTATACATGTATGTGTGCATATATGTATATAGATTTGTATATACTGTGCTTGTGTGTTTGAAGACGAGAGGGCCACGGAGCAAGTGTGGCAATCGGAGAACAACGCAGAGAAGTCGGTTCTCCTTCCTCTCTGTGGCTCTGAGAACTGAACTCTCGTCACCAAGCCCCGAGCCAGTGCCCTTCTTTGCTAAGCTGACTCACAGCCCCTGTTTTGTGTATTTTCTCGCATATATTGGATTACATACAACGTTGGTCTTAAGGTGGCTTGCTGCTAAACCAAAGGGGGAGGTTGGGGGGGGTGTCAAGGCACAGCCTCGCCCCCTTCAGCAATCATGGTGTTCCTGCGATCCCATTGGTTCAGGCTCCTGTCCGTCAAGCCTTTTGCAGCAAGGACCATGTGCACTGTGCGCATGCGTGCCTGCTGGTGAGTCTTTACTATAAAGCCACAGCCCCCCAGATAGCCCATCACACACTCTCACTCTCAGTGAAAGTCACCCAATCACTTTCCATAAGATATGGCAACTGGGAGGGCTCCCAGCACTGAATGTGAGAATACACTTTTATTTTATATGGGGGAAATTTGTGAATGAATTCCCCTATTGTGGAACAGTCACGGGGGTCTTGCCTTTTTATTCATATAAGCAGGGGGAATCCAGCCTCATGCACTACAGGCATGGTGCCAAATGCTTTCAGGCCAACCAGGATTTGTATGTGGAAATATGGAAATCTCTATAATTGTATATATAATTGACATAATAATATTCCATATTCCATCATGGGCAGTCACCTGCCGCATAACCATTCTTAGGGGAAGCACCTGGTGGAGGCAGCATTATGTAAGGTGAGAACCCGCCGTCACAAGTCAGTGTCTGGCCATGTAAGTCCAGAAGGTCATCCAAGCCACCTCAGATGGCTTACTAGTTACATGCTTACTAGTGACGTAGGAGCTGTTTTGAAATAACCCCCAGTGACCTTTCTGATTGAACTTAGTTCTTGTTCTTATACTTCAGTTCCACATCAATTTTTTTGCCAAGTGTCAAACAGGATTAACTAATCCACTTCCACATGAAAATTAATTTTTTCACTAAAAGCAATAATTTTTTTCTCTCGTCTAATTTTTTTTAGGTACAATTACTTTGGATCACCTTTCAATTAGTATAATTCAAAAACGGGGTGTGGTTTTTTTTTTTTTTCGGTAAATCAACTGGAATATAAATGAATATTTTTAAATGGGCCTGGCAGTGACAGCATGTGTCTTTAATTCCAGAGCGCCAGAGGCAGGGTCAGGCGGATCTCCGTGGGTTCCAAGCCAACCTGGTCTAAGGGTGATATTACAAGTTTGTTCTAAGATTTTTATTTTTTTTTATTTTATTTTTTTTGTAAGCATACTGGTGTTTGCCTTTAAGAATGTCTATGCAGTGCCCATGTGTGCAGTGCCCAAAGAGGCCAGAGGAGGGCGTCAGATGCCCGGGAACTGCACTGACAGTTGGCTGTGAGCTGCCCTATGGGTGCTGGGCATCCAGCCTGGGCCCTCTGTGTTAACCACTGACCCATCTTTCTAGACCCCACGAAATTTTTTAAGCTTGGGGGAATAAGAGCTTAAAAGACTGTTGTTCCAGTCCCCGCTATAGATACAGATTCACTTGTGTGATTCTAGTAAGAAAGAAAACCCTTTGCAGAGTCGCAGAAACTCTAAAGCTCCCTTAGCTGCAGCTGCAGGACAGGGCGGAAGCTCTGCCCCGCCCCAACCCCACGCTGCTAACACCGCTGTTTCCAAGGACACCACATCAGTTTGAGAAGCCTGACTCAGCAGCATCCTGCCTGCCGCCGCCATATGTCAGGTACCACACCACTTCCTGCTCTCCCTAGAGACAACTGCTGACCACCTGTGCAGCTTATCACAGCGGTCAAGCTCTGTATTTTTAATTAAAAATTAACCACAATGCTGAGCTACCTGATAATTCGTTGCGTCTATTACCGATAGACCTCCACACTGAATGGTGAAGAGTAATTCTTTCACCTCAACTTAGCTTTGTAACTTAGCTTTGGTGTTGGGGTTTGGTTTTGGTTTTTTTGGTTTGTCTTTTTGAAGCAGGGTCTCTGGTAGCCCACAACGGCCTCAGGTTTGTTATGTAATTGAAACTTCCAATCCTCCTACCTCTGCCTCGGATTACAGATGTGCACTACTATGCCCTGGTTTATGTAGTGTTGGAGATGGAATTCTGTACCCACTGCACACTAGGGACACTCTACCAACACCAACTGAGCCACATCCCAGTCCAGAGTTTTCATAGGTTGGTTGGTTGGCCGGCTGGTTAGTTGGTTGGTTGGTTGGTTGGTTTGGTTAGTTGATTAGTTGGTTAGCTTGGTTTGGTTAGTGATACTGAGGATTTTTTTTTCTTTCTTTCTTTCTTTCTTTTTTTTTTTTTTTTTTTTTTTTTTTTTTTTTTTTTTTTTTTTTTTTGGTTTTTGGAGACAGGGTTTCTCTGTGTAGCTCTGGTTCTCCTGGAACCCACTCTGTAGACCAGGCTGACCTTGAACTCAGAAATCTGCCTGCCTCTACTTCCCAAGTGCTGGGACTAAAGGCATGTGCCACCACTACCCAGCTAGTTTTTGCTTTTAAAAGGTTTGTTTCAACTTTTATATTCTCCTAAGACAATGACTATTAGCTGGTAAATAATGAAATTTGTTTCCAGGATTCAAAAACCCAATCAGATATTGGTTTAAATGTCAATGTGAATAGCTGGGTGTAGTGTCACATGCCTTCAATCCCAGCACATGGGAGACAGAGCAAGTGAATCCCTGTGAGTTCGAGGCCAACCTGGTCTATAGAGCTGGTTCTACAATAGCCAGGGCCACCACACAGAAAACCCTTGTGTCAAAAAAACAAAAAAGCAAACAAAAAGTCAATATGGAAAACCTGGTGTGGTACCACACTCTATATTCCCACCCCTCTAGAGGTAGAGGAGAATCAAGAGTTCAAGTCCAGCCAATAATAGACACCCAGTTTGAGTCCAGCCTGGGTTACATAAGACCCTGTCTCAAAACAAAACATAAAAACCAAAAATACCAATATGGAACCCCTGCACAGTGACCCAAACCTGTAGTCAGTATACACAGGAAGCTGAGACGGGGGGCTGGGGGTCGGGGGAGGATCACAAGTTTGAAGTCACATATCTGTATCATAAAGCAAGCACGTTCCTCAAATAAATAGATGAAGCAAATAAACAATTTAGTAAAAGAAACTTTCTGGTTGCTGAAAATGGTGGCAGTGGTACCTATCAGCGATCACTGGGTGGCAGAGAGGCATCTCTGTGATTACTGAGTATGGTGGCATCCACCTGTGGTCACAGGAGCATGGCGGTAGGTGGCATCTTCTAAATGCAACTGGATGAGCGTGCACAAGGCTCTGCTGACCAAAACCTCAACTTCCCATTCAGCGCTGTTCTCTTACACCTAAGCGGTCTCACTTGAGACAAACCATGGGCATCAGGCAATCTCCTCCTTCATGGGGGAGGTTTGGGCTGTGTGTCCCTAGTTCTAGGGAAGGCACCTTTTCTGGTGTAACATTGACCACAGTGTTCCTAGCAACTCAGGCAGCCAACAGGAATGCTTCCCATGCAAAAAAAGGTCAAAGCACGAAGCTCTGGATAGAGCCATGCAGGGTCTTATAGCTGTCCTCAGCTTTATCCCCATAATCTCTCCCTAGCGGTCCAGCTGACTATAGCCTAGAATATTTGAGCAGAGTCATTTGCAAGATTTATGGAAAACAATTTCTCAGAAATGTGCTCTCAATTTTCATTGGGCAAATTCCTCTTTCGCCTGTAAGTGCTAGAGCCTGTGGGACAGGTAAATGTCGGAATGGATGGCATAAAAAGAACTTTTTTTTCCTGCCCAAGTGGATGACTCAAATGTAGGGCTTCTGATTCTGTTTTTCACTAGAGCAAATGGTCAGCAAAAAAAAGAGAGGGGGAGAGCCCACCCCTCAGCCTGGCTGTCCGCAGCTCAGTAATGGCTGCATCATTTCGCAGACTTGAGTCACTGCTGCTGGTACATCCATCCTTGGGGAAACAAACTTTTATTGAATTTCTCTCCTGCAGGTCTTAGTCTACCTGTCTCCTATATTATATACATTGGACATGTGCCTTTCTAAGACCTTACACAATAAGATGAAAATAGCCAAAGGCAGTGAGTGTCTCTAGGCTTGGAGAAGGAAAGATTAATGGTAAAAACAAACAATAATGAAAAGTTACAGGGGATCAGAGTGCAGGGAAACATTTCCCAAATGGACGTACATGGGACCTGCTTGCTCCGTAGAACTGGAATGATTACATCCATTATATATTTTTTGGCTTTTTGGTGACACGAAGGAACTGAATAATCATCTTGGATCGGCCAGCGACCAGCTTGAAGTCAGAACGCAGGCAATACAGTGAATTCATTCAGCTCTATCCACTAATTGAGAAGCTGCTGTGTTTTACTCAAACCATGCATGCCTTGTGTCTTGTTTTTGTTCCTTGAGACAGGGTGTCATGTAGCCAGGCTGACCTTCAACTCACCACATAACCGGGAGTGACCTGGAACTCCTGATCCTCCTGCTGCCGCTCCCCACCACTCCCAGAAACTGGCCCATTCTTAGACAGCTTTGAGTAAACAATCCTTAAGTAGGATTAGATGGCCTTCGGTTCTCTCTTGACGCTGAGCAAGGCGCTTGGCTTGTCATAGCACAACTATCCCTCCATGTTTGTCTTCTTAACCACAGAGTTGGAGAACACGCAGAGCGATAGACGCTGTTCTCGTCCGAGCGAGCGTTCCCCACCTAGTCCTGCTGCTGACTACATGAAAGGGCAGCATTCGTTCAATAAAAGAACTCAGCCTCACATGACTGAGCATCAACAGGAAAGACTGGACCTGTGCCAGCAACTGTGACGTTAAAATAGCACCTCCCCCTCCCCGCCCCTCCCCCCCCTCCCTCTCATTTTGAGACAGGGTCTCGTGTAGCTTAGGCTAGCCTCAAACTCTGCCAGCATTCTGCCCACAGAGCTACAGACACAGCCCAGTGTTTGTCTTCCAAGGGTGACATAAAGGGCTCCTTAAAAACTTCCCTCAGGGCCAGCTAGACGGGCTCAGCAGAAAAGAGCCCTTGTTGCTAAGCGTGCAAACCTGCGCTCAACCCCTGGGATCCAGCCGTCGGAAGGAGGAAACCAGCTAACCAAGTCCAGCAAGTCATCCTCTGGCTGCCGTATAAGAACTGTGGAATGCACATCGTAAACATTTTTTTTTAGCTGCTTATAATGCTGGCATAATGGCGGCAGTCAGCTACAATCCTAGTCCTCTGAGGACAGGAAACTAAGGAATCTCAAGTCCACGGCCTGCGTGGGCTACAGAGTGAATTCAAGGCCGGTCTAGACTACTTAGTGAGACAGCCCTGTTTAAATAAGGCCCTAGCCCTTTCAGTTACCCCAGTTACCAAGAGATTAGATGCCCCGCCCCCATGGCGTGTTACTGCCATTTTCTGCCCAAAGCGGCAGGGCTTAGGAGAACGCCTGCCTAGTGAGGCCTGGAGTTTGATCCCAGTGAGAGACAGAAAGTTTTCTTGGGTTGTCTTGGTGCTGTTTGCATTTTGATGCTAACTCTGCTTCCTCAAGAGGGGCTCAGGTGATATCACGTGAACCTTCTCCCCATTTTAACTGGCCAAATAAAGGCTAGAGCCTGTGACTGGGCAGTGGAAGGGGAATGCAGGGCTGGAGGTTTTGGAGGGGGGGAGAGGAAGAGGAGGTGGAGGGAAGATGGAGCAGAACCATGTTCCAAGAAGCCACAAGTCACAAGGGATCTCCTAGCTGGGGACTAATGTAGCGGTAAAGCAGCACAATCTAGGTGTGCAGCTTATAAATATTGGAACTGAGTTGTGTGGGTTTTGCACGGGTTTATTAGAGTTGGAGATTTACCACAACAAAGAGTTTTTCTGGCATAGCTATGAGCAGGCTCCGAAGACTCCAGCTAGGACCGTTTCATGACTCGAGTGTGTAGGCAGTCATCAGCAGGTCCATGTGATTCCTAGAACAGAGGCACGGACAGAAATCAGTCAGAGGAGCATTGCGCTGTGACAGACGCTCAGTAGACACAAACTCCATTCTTATCAGTTTCACATGTTAGGATAGGAGACCTGTTAGTGATCTGAGACATTTCCATGGTGAGTGTGAGTGCACTCACCAGTGATCCTAACACTTGAGAGGGAGAAGCGGGAAGGTCACCCTGAGTTGAGGCAGCCAGGATATTTAAAAAGTTCTAGGCGAGCCTGGGCTCAAACTAAGGCTCCGTCTCAAAAAGGAGGGTAGAGGCTGGAACACTGGCTCAGCGGTTGAGAGTGCTTGCTGCTCTTCCAGAGGAAGTTGGGTTCCCAGTATCCATATCAGACAGTGCACACTGCCTAATTCCACACCAACACCCTCTCTTGCCTCTGTGGACACCTGTACATAGATGGCACACACACACACACACACACATACACAAATAAGAATAAATCTTTTTTCAAAGGAAAAGTTCTGA
The DNA here is from genome assembly GCF_947179515.1 of Apodemus sylvaticus. Classification (NCBI taxonomy): domain Eukaryota; kingdom Metazoa; phylum Chordata; class Mammalia; order Rodentia; family Muridae; genus Apodemus; species Apodemus sylvaticus. The sequence continues at coordinate 117,184,524 of NC_067475.1, read as the reverse complement.
TTCATCCTTAAAGCTATAAATTATTAACCCTCTCCCCCAAGCCAACAGCAAGATGACTGTTTATGAGCCGGTGGTAGGGAGGGTTTAAAGGCCATCATCCTTATTCTTGACTGCCCATCAGAACTAGGGAGACCAGTGCTGTGACTGTAGCCCAGTGAGGGGCACCTGCCCAGCATACCAGAGACCCCTGGTTCAAACAGAACAGTGGCTAGAACAGGGAAATGGAAGCCAGGAGGGGAGGGGCTTAATGTAACCCCTGCCACTCCAGAGGTGGCAACTGAAGGAAGAGTTCATCTTCCTGCTTGGCCCTGGCTGGCTAGAGACCCAGCTGGGAGGATTCCATTAGACACTGTCTCAGAACAAGGGCAGATAAGTTAGGTCCTAGGTAATACATCCCATGGCTGACAGACACCACGCACACACCCCAGGCTGCATGTCATGGAAATGCCAAGCTGGAACCGTGCTGGAAACCTCGAGTTGACAATGACAAAGGATGCTACACAGGCTACTGGGGGATAAAAGACACTAGTAGCCTTACTCAGTTGTGAATGTTACAAACTACTGCACTGTCCTACCAGGCAAAATACATCGACATGATCAATAGCAGCATGGTTGTTGTGGAATGACCAGTATCTCTCCACAGTACTGTAAACTCAGTCAAAGGGAGGTCACAGTCCCCGGGGATGGTGGGGGGAGGTGCAGGGGACACGACACAGTTTAATTCTGTTGTGTCACTAAGCTGACATAGTGTTGAACCAACCTCTAAATCTATCTTTAGCCATAGACATAGAACACTGTGGAAGAAGAGATGGAATGACTGTAAGAACCAGAAGGCAAGGGCTACAAACGCCCTTGTCTCCTGGGTAGCAAGCAGCAGGGCAGCCATGAGTTCTCAACACAAGAGTCCACTGCACCAGGACTGCGCAGGGATGGGTTCAGCTGCAGCCAAAGGAGGCGGGAGCTGTAGGCAGCGGCATCCCTCACTGCTGAACTATTCCCTACAGGTAGATACAGGAAAGGAGGGAGTCTGAACTTTCGATTTTGTACCTCCTTGTTCCAAAGGACAGTCCACATCCAGTGGTCACAGGGTTGGCTGTGTCACACCATGAAAGTCATGAATCTAGGAAAGGCCCAGGTGAAGGGTGGGGGGTTGTGAAAGGGGGTAGGGGAGAGATGAGAGAGACAGAATGTATCACACACATGAATGAAACTGTCGAACGGCCTAATTAAAAAAGAAAAAGAAAGAAAAAAGAGGTAATATGGGTACAGGTAAGACAATATATTTGAAAAGTATACACTTGCATGAAAATGGCCCGTGTACCTGTGTATTTTTTTTAAATTGGGGGGGGAGGCTTTTCTGTAAAAAATGTTTAAAATACATTTTTTTTTAATTTTTTCCTTAGCTTTTCAAGAAAGGGTTTCTCAAAACCCTGTTCTGGAACTCACTCTGTAGATCAGACTCGCCTCAAACTCTGCTGGCCTCTGTCTTCGGAGTGCTGGGATTAAAGGCGTATACCACTACTGCTGGAATAAAAGGAAATATTTAGCTAAAGATTAGCTAAAAGGTTCTCAGTACTCTTACCTACTTTGTTTTGTTTTGGGCAAAAGGAATGGGAGAGTGGCCTTTTGGTTTTGTGTGTGTGTGTGTGTGTGTCTGTCTGTCTGTCCGTGGAAGTGTCTGATCCCCTAGAGTTGGACTTACAGGTGGTTTTGAGTAGTTGTGAGCCACCTGAGATGGTGCTTCGAACTGAACTCTACAAGAGGCTCAAGCACACTCCAGTGCCTGGCCATCTCTCCAGCCATGCGAAGCCGACAGGCTTCCCACCACCACCTGACCTTTCCTCTACCTTCTCCTGCTGTTTTCTAAGAGACTGAACCGGCCCTGATTAAAGAAGTAAACGTGAATGTGAGATGGTTATCAGGTGTGTTCTAAGGCCCGGCTGGCCAGCTGATTTCAGCTGGTTGCCATGTTTGTCTAAATCTAAACCGCATTAGAGCTACCTTTCATTTCTGCTGAATCCCCGCCAGTTCCTGGCACCCTGAAGCCAGCAGGCAGCTAGAAGACAGCTCTCCAACCTGGAAGCTACTTTGCTGCTTGGGAAATACAAGTGAGAAAGAACTGGAGTTTGCTGGATGCCAAAACCTTGTGCTAAGCACTGGACTTTCCAATTTAATTCTCTTGGCATGGTATGTTCTCTCTGCCCAGCTTTTCCAGATGAAAAAATGGAGGCTCAGATCCATTTTGTCAGCCCTCCAAGGCTCAGCCAGCCAGCATCAGCTCTGCCCCTCTCATGCCACCATAAAGACATCTTTTCATGATGTCTTTTTAACCCTCCTAATTAAATAAAGTTTATCTCATGTGTCAATCTCTGTCCTCCTCTCCAGTTTGGGGGAACACTAAAGAAAACCTAACTGTAGCTCTCCTGGAGTCTCCCCATGGGGAAATCCTGCTGCAACTGTCCTAGTGCCTGGTTTAACCACTTTTATTAGCTGGGTGTGGTCGCACGTCCCTTTGATCCCAGGATTCAGGAGGCAGAGGCAGGTGAGTTTAAAGCTCTGTGAGTTTAAAGCCAGCCTGGTCTACACAGTGAGTTCCAGGACAGCCAGGGCTACATTGTGAGACTCTGTCTCAAAAAACATACAAACAAAATAATACTAAGCTACTTACAAGAAAATTTGCTATTTGCAAATAGCAGGTCGCCTTGACACCTTCAGAAGACCTCCTCAGTAACACCTGTGGTGAAATGATACCCTTCCTGGGCCTCAAGGGTGGGGCTGGGTGGGAGCACAAGAACGGAGGCTGCTGGACAATTCAAGGCACTGCCAAGAAGCTATGAGAGCAAGGCAAGCAGGCTTGATCTGTTGGTTTTCTTTTTTAATTGAATGTTTTACTTTTTGATAACTGTAGACTTATAGGCCGTTGTAAGACTATTACAAAGAAAAAAAAAGAAAAGAAAGAAAGAAATACTACAGAGTGATCCCAAGGACCTTTTGCCCGGTTTCTCCCAGTAGTAATTTCTTGCAAAATGATCCCACAGGGGAACGGGTAGATGACTCAATGTGTGAAGTGCTTGCTGCACAAACCGGAGGACCTGACTCCTCAGCAGCTCTGTAAAAAAGTCAGCAGGACACACCCAAGCCCCAGCACTAGGGCAGCAGTACCAGGGGCTCCCAGGGCATGCTGGGCCGGCTGCCTGCTCAGCTAAACTGCAAGCTCTGGGTTCAGAGAAAGACCGCCTCAAAACACAACACCGGGTGGATAGCACAGAGGAATGTGGCAGCTTGTATAGGCTTGGCCTCTGGGCGTGGCACTATTAAAAGGTGTGGCCTTTTTGGAGTGCATGTGTCACTGGGTGGGGGGGAGCTTTGAGACCCTGCTAGCCACATGGGAGACAGTCTTCTCCTGTCTGCCTTTGACCAAGCGGTAGAACTCTCAGCTCTGCCTGCACCATGCCTGCCTGGACACTGCAATGTTCCCACCTTGATGATCATGGACTGAACCTCTGAACCTGTAAGCCAGCCCCAGTGAAATGTTGTCCTTTATAAGAGTGGCCCTGGACATCATGTCTCTTCACAGCAATTCGAGCCCTAAGACAAGGAACATACCTGAAGTTGGCCTGTATGTATGTATACAAACACACACATGCACACGTGCACACAACGAAATACAAAATTAAAAAATAATTACTACCACCAAGAAACTAAAGAGATGGCTCAGCAATTAAGAGCACTGGATGCTCTGCAGAGAATGCCCAGTACCAACATGGCAGCTCACAACCACAAGTCCCAGGGGAACCAATGACATAGTGTAGCCTCCTTGGGTAGCAAATACACACGGGGTACACAGACACACATGTAGGCCAAACACCGATACACATAAAGTCAACAATTTTAAATTACCATCCAAACCAGCCTACCAGTATGGGCTACATGAGACCCTGGGGGGGGGGGGGCGGGAGCAGAGCTGGTAAGGATGGGGCAGGCATGGTAGTGAGGCTATCATAGACCTCATGTTGAGACCTTGCTCCAATGAACCAAAAAGTAAAGACACAGAGCAAGAGAGAGAAAGAAATGCATGTGAGATATGACACAGTGACGGGGAGACACAGGACACTGGTCTTACTGTTTAGACCTGGCCTGAAGTTCACTGTAGGCTGAAGGTTGGGATTGCAGGAGCTACCACACCCAGCTCTCTTCTCCTTTTACAATGTTTCCTGTTACCAAATTCTATGTCAGCTTCAGCTACAGAGCAAATCTGAGGCCAACTAGGTTACTTGTGACTCTATTAAAACAAACAAATAAGCAAACAAACAAAAATAACCATTGTTATCATTCTAACAAAACCCCGAACAGAAGCAAGTCATGGCAGGATCCTGTGTATTTGGAGGCTATCAAGTCTCAGAAATAAGAGGTCATGTGGTTTTTCTGATCAACGTGAAAACTATCCTAAATATAAATAAATAAATAAACAAACAAACAAACAAACAAAATTCAATTTCTCCTTGTCATGAACTAATGCAAGAACTTGAGTATCTATTGCCGATTCAAAGAAAATAATAAAAGATGCTTTTTTTCTATCATATTTGCAGCTGTGTAAGCCTGTTGCCCCATAAAAGCCAAAAAGCAATCAGCGATGAAAGCTGAAATACCCAACCACCTATGGTGTGTGCTATTATTCTATTGCCCTGAGCAGAACTGCAGTATTGCAGGAGACTTGCCCAAGTGAACATCTCTCTTGAACATCACAGAGAAATACCTGAAAATTCAACTCAGTAGAAACTTCTGTCCTATACCCTTTAGACCCTGGCCCAACAACTTGTCCCTTGGTGTTCTTATCAATCTTAAAATACCATGATATCTATCGTCCCCTTTCAAAATCTAAATAAAATCAAACTGTGCCCTTTCTCCTTTGTGGTATCACCTCGGCTCTCTTAAGATGGTAGGTAGGTCTCAAGGACAATAGTCAGCACAAACATGGCTTCCTCGTGTTGGTGGTATTTGGGGATTTGATTTCCATATATGTGTGGGACCTTGTAGGGCAGTCTGTAGCCTGGTTGAGCAAGACTTACTCCAGAGACCCAGTAGAACATTCTACATGGGAAGGAACCCGTGAGCTATGCTCCCAGACTGCTGACTCAACTCCATAATCCTGTGGCCATCAGTCATGCATGGCCACGACCCAGGCCCCTAGCTTTCTGGCTGGACTCCACCCCTACAGTCACCTGGCTACAGCCAGGCTTTCCCCAGCCCACGGTTACCTGACAATCCAGTCCACTATTAAAGGAGGCTTCTTGCCCCTCCTCAATCTCTCGCCCCTCTCCGCCCTCTCTGATCTCTCTCTGCCCTCTCTTGTCCCTCTCTCTCTGTTCTCCCTCTCTCCATTCTTTCCCCCATTTCCACGTGGTCACGGTCATCCCTCTATCTTCTCTGTCTCTCTTCTCTATTCTATAATAAAGCATTGAAACTATGAACTGTCTCTTCTTATCAAAACCCGCCGCGTAGAAGCATGGAGCGGGCCTCAGCGTTTCCAGCCACCAGGGAAGGACCCAGCCTCTTCTCAGCCAAGCTTCCTCAGCAGGTACCCAGGAAGCCCATGCCAGACCGGCACCGCCTTCTGAGCAGGGACCTCCCTCCCCATTAGCCAGGCAAACTCTACAGTTACCGCCATCCTACCCCGGTGCGGTTGCCTGGGCCTAGCCAGTGTTTCCCTATGCCCTATGCTATGTTCTCTTCTGCAGGCTCCGCCTCCGCCCCTGCTTCCCTCCCCACCTCCACATGTATGCAGAGCGTTTATTAGACACAGAGTCTGCAGAGGAGATTGGGAAAGGCAAAAGGAGGAAGACTACAAAACAGGGCTGACCCGGGCCAAACAGAGAGAAGGAAGAAAGGAAGGGAGGGAGGGAGGAGACAGACCTTAAGCAGCAGTGCAGTTCTAAGAGAGCTCAGAAAGTCACTCCATTGGTAGACGGCTTTCCTAGCATGCATGAAGCCCCGGGTTCAACTACCCACACCTCATAAAACTGTGACGCAGCCAGTTTCCGTAGTGTAGTGGTCATCACATTCACCTCACATGTGAAAGGCCCCCAGTTCACAACTGGGCAGAAACAGCTGCTGTATGTTTTGGGCTGGAGAGATGGCTCAGTGGTTAAAGAGCACTAACTGCTCTTCCAGAAGTCCTGAGTTCAAATCCCAGCAACCACATGGTGGCTCACAGCCATCTGTGATGAGATCTGATGCTCTTTTCTGGTGTGTCCAAAGACAGCTACAGTGTACTTATTAACCAAGCCCAATCAGCCAGTCAACAGGTTCTCCAGCACAGGAGCGAGGATTAAAAGAAAGAGACAATTAGACAATACTGCAGCATGGCCTCAGTCAGTTCTGAAACTGAAGGCGGGTTTAATGTTTCCAATTCACTTTTATACCATTTTAATTACATGCAAGTACTAAGAGCAATGGTAGTACAATAAGGAACAAGCAAGACAGTAAACAGAAAACAGTCAAGGCAGTAAGCAAAGTCCGGCAATCACTTCACAGGGACAGTTGTTTCCAAGGGTGTGCAAGAATGAACAAAATACCTGAGCCTACCTCCTCATTTAAGCCCAAAATCTTGCCTGAAGCCCACTTCTTTTGTTTCACCCTAAGATTAAAATTCCTGCCTTAACCTACTTCCCTATTATAACCTAACGTCAGATTTCTGGTGAACTTAACTTCCCTATCATGCCCTATGTCAGATTCTTCACTTCCTTGTCCTTAGCCAATGTC